>NW_027062961.1:0-43307 GCF_032884065.1 Artemia franciscana
ATAATGATTTCCTTATTACAAAATATTGTACTACACGAATATTTAGTACACATTACTAAATAAGGATAATCCCTTCAGACTTAAGAACAGTGTCTGTAAGGGCTTAGATGAGCTCCAATTTGTCTCAGACCAGTCTTCTAATTGTATTCACATATTTTTTTTCAGGTTCTTGTCACTTCATTCGTAAGCGCAGACTGTCAACCTTTAATTGTATTTCATATTGTCTGGAAAATCCTACTTGATTTTTTTCGAAGTTGTAACTCTATTGGCACCCTAAAAAAGTGAAAAATCCTATTTTTTCCTTAGCACTTACTCTGTCTTTTTGGTTTTATGCTTGTTTTTTAACTTTGTCTAACAGTACTTCAATAGTACTGTTAGAGAGTGATCAAGATTTTTTCTTGTCACTTCTTGTGTTTTTCCATCATAAAACCCTGTGGGAGGGGTTGAGAGAAGGCTTGTATTATTTTTAAAATAACTTAAAAACGGAAATAGACCACATGGCTTAGACTAAAAACGGAAAGAAAAGTAGAAAAATGCTTCAGTTTGGGTTGAAAATGTAAAAACATTACTTAAATGGGATTCCATGCAAAATGGCCAAAGTAGAGAGTTTAAACAGAAAGAGATTAATAACAAATGCTCACGAGTGCCAACCTCAATTAACTAAACGTGGTGGGAGTTGAGGATATAAATTTTTTAGTTAAGTTCTTTAATTAATGCTTTTAACTTAGTAATAAGTGGCAGATCTACTACACATTTCTTTGGCGTTACTAAAAGCTGTGATTACCAGTTCATTGATCAGTACATGGAATGTAGAATTTGCGGTTAGGTTTCTTTTTAGTTTTCTGTTTTGACCTCTAGGTTTTACTGTGACTGTTCGACACTAATTCAGGAATAACTGGGCTGATCATTGGGAGTGCTACCTGTAAATTTATAAAGCTGCAATGTTTTTATCATAAAATGAAATCAAAACTTGAAAGTGGGTTCAAGTTAAAAAGCGAATAGCATTCTTTAGCTTCAAGAACTAAGGAAAACTAGGTGGCCGATACCGAAGAATAAATGGAGTCCTTTACCCTACAGACTTTTTATCATAGACTCTTTAATTGTTATGCATATGTCAAAGAGCATGGAGCTATTATTAGGATTTAATATATCCCTGGCTATTGAAATCTCGAATCTTCACTAGCTTATCCAAAAATCATATTTCATCTGAAATTAAGTTCTCACTTGCATTTTTACTTCAGAAAGACAAATTTAATTTTTTGGGAAAATTTCAAAAGATTGTTGTTTTAAAGATCAGGGGATAATTCATGGTAATGAGTTAGTTGCACATAATCTGTGAGGATCCCCACCCCCAAACCTTAGAGGAGTCTGATGCTTCAAAATGTTGTTTTACAGAATTAATGCATGGGTTTTTGACAGTGCTTGGGTCAAATTTAGAAATTCTTGTTGCTGGATAGATGGCAGTCTTGTCGTTAGTATAATTTTAATATTTGCCTTCATTTGTCACAATGGTTGGCTTCATGACTGAGAAAATTGTTTTTCCTAAAATTCCCTCTCTTTTATTTAAAAGAAAGAGAGAGAGAGAGAGAAGAAGAAAACAAAAAAAAAACAGTTTTTTAATGCATCAAATATACCATAAAAAACAAATATCAATTTTTTTAGCTTCTTCTGTCGGGCTTTTTGGTGATGTCCTCCCTCTCTCTCTCTCTCTATTTCTTTCTCGCCCGCTCTCTCTCTGCCTCCCTCGTTCTTTTGTCTTTGCTTACCGGGAAGACAAGCTTATTATCCTACTGTACTCAAGTACATTAGCCTATATTTGTGCAAAAAATTCCCCATTAAACATATTATGATTGTTTTTCTTGTACCCAGAAAGTTTTGCTATGTTCTTTATTTCCGTTGATTTTGCTCTTGTATGATAAATTCATGTTGTTTGTCATGAGTAATGTGAGGTGCAGAAGGAAATTTACTTGTCAAACAACTTTTTTTGGCAATGGCAAAAGGAATTGGTTTTGAAGAAAACAAACTGCTAGACCATATTACTTTCTTACATTAACACAGTTAGGTAGTTGTTCTGTTTGCCATGAAGAATCTAAACAAGAAACGCTCAAACGGGTTGATCCATCACTGAAAACATATCCTGAGCCACAAACAATATCAAACTCCTTGTCTTCAGATCCTTTCCAAGAACCATAGCTATTGTTTGGCAGTGTCGGGGGAAAGTCGCAAGGACCTAGAAGGAAAGATTTTGGCTATACAATACCCTTCTAACTCTAATTGATTGATCTTTTTGTGGTGTACTTGCTATGCACCAAGTACACCTGATGGGTATACGTTTTATTCTTCTTAGACACGTCAAGGGTAGGGTTTTTTTGTCTTATCTTTTTTCATCTTTTCTTTTGCACAGAAAAGCTATACCTCATTCAGATATTATCTCATGATGCTCTCAAAATTTGTGAGTAACATTAATTAAGATTTTGTGATCCATTAGAAGTTAAATTATGCGAGCAATAAGGAAACAAAATGTTGTGAGTCATACGAATAAAGTTGGGAGTGGTAGATAGCGTTATTAAATTGAGCATAATGATAAGCTATGGTTTAGTAAAGAAATGTGCCTTTTAAGCTTAAATTGATGATTAAGTTCAATAAACCCAAATCCTTGATAGAAAAGCCCCAGGGCAATTTAACATAAATTGTGATTTCTGAAAGACAAGACGAAAAATAAGGCGATTTACACATACCCAATATAGTTTAAGTGAAAGAAATGTCAGTGCTAGAATTCTCTGAAGATACGTCCTTTACGCTTACGATAATTACACATTTAAGCATAGCGCAGAAGAATAAAAATACCATGTAACAAAAGCCTTATCCTGGCAATAGTTTGAATGCAAGCTCATATAAGGCTCAGAATTTCTTCAAATTAGTATACAAGATCGTTGATCTAATGTCGTTGATCTAAAATTAATATGTGTCAAAATAATTTGTAATACCGAAAGAGGTTACTAAAAATATATATATAGACTGAGGCTGTTTTCTAAATGCTGGATTGTTTGGCCTAATATCTGCAAGTCGTCTTCACTACTCCGGCGGAGAAGAAAAGGAACTTAATAATAAATTAAAGGAAAAATAATAAATATTTTATCTCCTAATGCACTATAAGTAAAAGATTTTTTTCCTGGATAGTCGAGAAAATTAAAATTCGTCATGACAAAAGGCGAAAGTGTGAGATGATCATGGTATAGAAGGCCGTCCTTTGAATAGTTGTAAAATATATATATATATCATGGCTGCCCCATGCTTTTAGTTTCTGAGTAAAAAATTTCAATTGTACTGGGTAGTAGGAATTTTTTTTCGCTTTTTAATACATTTGGAGATCGAAACTTGTTTCATTTTTTTTTATAATAAGTAATGACCTTGTGTAATAATCTTGATAATAAACTTATGCAACTTTCACTAACTGTGTATCTGAGGTCCGTATTCGGTGCTAACATCCTTAGTTTGATCCTACTGTCGACCTATATTTTTATTTATTCTCCAGTTTTTGTTAATTCTTGGAAAGATAGTTTGATCATAAATTATTATTTTGAATAAAAAAAAGTTATGGATAAGTTTTTGGAAGTATTTCCTATATCCAAATAGGAAATAAACTTTGTTGATTCTGAACTGTATCGGGAAGAATTTTGCTTATCTTAAATTATGGTGAACTTTTGGAATATATACTTACCATAAACTTGTATCGTCAGTAAACCAATAGCCAAACCAATAACCGCACAAACCAGTAATCCCATTAAGCCCAATACAATAAACTGTCTAGTCCGAGGACTAATCCTTGTTCCTTTTGATTCGTCTTCCATTTCTGTTGGGATGCTTCTCCTGAAAAACATAAACTACAATTGAACTGATCTGATGTTAATAAAAAACAGAATCAAAAGCTTATCAAAAAGTTTTTATCACCGTACATACCACAGCTTCTTATCAAGGAATAGACAAGAGCTGATAGGAAGTGCCAGGTATCTGCTTCAAACAGAACCAAAGGCACCATAGATTAATTGTGTGAAATATCTTCAACTAATTTTTTGGCAGTATGCTATTAATTATTTGGGCCTCCATACTGCTATGGCAGATGTACTATTAAGCCTCGTTAACAAATTCAAAGAACCATCATCCATACTATAATCTCGTGGTATCTTTATGCTGAACATCAGTTAACGATATACGGCCGTGTATTATTATTTACTTTTACACTCTAGCTTACATTATTTAAGCTAGGCCTTTTTTTGGTCAATTTTAACATTTAGTTTTCAGGACCTGAACTACTCTGGGTCGTTCTATGTATTTTTGTCGGTTTTCGCCTGTGATGTTGACGAATAATAAAAGAGCATGTCACCATTAAAATACATGTTTATTTGTAATTTAAATAAAGGGTATAGTTTTTTTTCAGATTCTTCTTCTACTGTTGGTATTATTTGACTCAACTTTGACTCTCCAAGTGTGGTCGGTTTGTTTTGTTTGCTCCGGCGCCTACTCGCTCAGAGCTGCATCCTTATTCACAATGATATCTAACTTAACTTATGTTTCATCGTTATTTAGAATCATTATTTCAGGGCTGTCCAAACAAGGCATTTTGTTGAATATATCCAATGTTTGAATTCTTTTATATTTGCCCAGGTATTGACAATTGAATTGTAATAAGATAGTAAAGCACAATCAAAACTGAGTTTAAAAAAATTAAAGAAAAAAGCCTGCCATTTAGAGTCACTCTTCAAAAATAAACTGGTATAATAACTAAGACTATGCATAATAGCAGAGACCAAATACAATAAACAAAGTGCAAACAATAGGAAATAATAAGGTTTTAGTAACCTGTATTTCTTTATGAGCCAATAACAACCTTTTGAAAATATCTAATAAAATTGTATAATCCCTACATGTATTTAATCTTACAGTTATCCGAGAAAAGCTATAAAACAGGGACTAAGTTTGATATATTTACCCAGGTTATGAGAACTGCATTTTTGTTAATAACTCAGAAACGGCTTGTGAATCAATTAAAAATTTTCAAAATGTTTTGAGAGGAAGGTAAGGGGACTTATTCTTTAACGGGGGGGGGGGGGGTTCAAAAATTGTTTTAGTATTTGATCAGCCTATACAAGTGATGTGTATTCGCAAAAAACATAGAGGGGGCAAATTGTGTCTCTTTAAATCATGGGGGGTGGATGAAGTGGCCCTAACGATTTTGGAAGTGTCGTCAATTTGAAAGCAAAACATATTTTTTAAAATCTAGAAGGGAAGGGAGCTACTTATTATTTTTTCTCTCTGAGAAAATGCAAAAAAAGGCATCTCTGAACGAAAATACTCCGATAAGGATTGGCCCCCCTAAATTGAAAAATGCCCCCGCCCCCGTTATTTAATGCCTATGGCTATTGCCCTGTTAACCCCTGTAGAACATAAAATCTGTTCACAGTGACGTATGGATGTAAATAAGAAGATATTGTGTATATCCACTGGCACTGTGTTGTCATAAATAAAAAAAAAGAAGAGTTTTCTTAATGAAAGTAAGGAGCGACATTAAAACTTAAAACGAACAGAAATTACTCCGTATATGAAAGGGGCTTTTCCTTCTCTACGCCCCGCTCTTTACGCTAAAGTTTGGCTCTTTCTCTTAACTTTACATTTAAAAACAGTAAAAAAACTTTAGCGTAAAGAGCGGGGCGTTGAGAAGGAAAATCCCCTTTCATATACGGAGTAATTTCTGTTCGTTTTAAGTTTTAATGTCGCTCCTTACTTTCATTTAGAAAACTTGTTTTTTTTTATTTAATTTCTGAACGTATTTGAATCAATGCAGGTTTTGATTTTGGCTCTCCACAGAGGAATAATTAAAACGAAATTTGTATATTTTTTTTTTTTGGCTAAATGGCTTTCTCATAATTTTTGATCGAATGATTTTGAGAAAAAAAGAGCGGGGGAGGAAGCCTAGTTGCCCTCCGATTTTCGGTTAATTAAAAAGGCAACTAGAACTTTTAATTTTTTACGAATCTTTTTATAAGTAAAAGATATACGTAACTTATAAATTAGCTTACGTAAAGAGCTTTTGTATTCTTATGTTTTTATTACATATATGAGGGAGTTTGCCCCCTCGTCAGTACCTCGCTCTTTACACTAAAGCTTAAATTTTGTCCCAATTCATTAAGAATTGGATTCATTAAGAATTCACAAAAGCCGCAGAATAAATAGTTGAAATTACTAAAAATACTTTAGCGTAAAGAGCGAGATATTAGGAGGAGGTGAGACCCTCACATGGGTAATAATTTCTGTTCGTTTTAAGTTTTAATACTGCTGCTTACTTCCAGCTGAAAAAAAAAACTTTTTCATTGTTTTAAGTAATGCTAGTAAATCCTGCGCTCCCTTCATGGACATTTTCTTCCCCCATGACAAATTCCTCGATGGAAAGTTCCCCCAGCATATCCCCCTCTTCTCAACCCCTGCCTCCAACCAAAAAATCCTCCTGAAAACGCCTGTACACTTCCCAATAACCATTACTATATGGAAGCACTGGTCAAAGTTTTGAACTTGTAACCCCTCCCACGGGGACTGTGAGGGAGTAAGTCGTCCCCAAAGACAAAGTTATAAGGTTTTTCGAAGGTTTTACGCTGAATAAAATGGCTATCTCAGAATTTTGATCCGCTGACTTTGGGAAAATAATTAGCGTGGGAGGGGGCCTAGGTGCCCTCCAATTTTTTTGGTCACTTAAAAAGGGCACTAGAACTTTTCATTTCCGTTAGAATGAGCCCTCTCGCAACATTCTAGGACAACTGGGTCGATACGATCACCCCTGGGGAAAAAAAAAACAAATAAACACGCATCCGTGATCTGCCTTCTGACAAAAAATATAAAATTCCACATTTTTGTAGATAGGAGCTTGAAACCTCTACAGTAGGGTTCTCTGATACGCTGAATCTGATGGTGTGATTTTCGTTAAGATGTTATGACTTTTAGGGGGTGTTTCCCCTTATTTTCTAAAATAACGCAAATTTTCTCAGGCTCGTAACTTTTGATGGGTAAGACTAAACTTGATGAAACTTATATATTTAAAATCAGCATCAAAATGCGATTCTTTTGATGTAGCTATTGGTACCAAAATTCCATTTTTTAGACTTTTGGTTACTATTGAGCCGGGTCGCTCCTTACTACAGTTCGTTACCACGAACTGTTTGATTGGTACAGCTGTGTGAATGAAGTGACAGATCCTTTGAGTTTTGTGCGGCCCATTGGATGTCTTCGATTTTGGAATAGGGGAGAAATGTCCAGAGGATAGGTTGGATATGAAAGACTAGAGCTGATCTGGTGTTGTGAGATGTTCGGGTCTCCGTTCCGTCATAAGCTCCTTCCTCCGTTCCTATCCCTTAAAGAGAAATCCTGCTTGCTTGGCCTTGTCATGGTGGATTTTATACGAGTTCACCTAACAATAATCGTGACTGGGAATGGCGCTCCACGGCGACCTTGAGGAGTAGCGCCCCTCGAGCAAATTAAAGCCTAGTGAACGACACAGTGTTTTCACTGGATTCTGAATCATGGATGATTCGTCTGTGTTTTGTTGGACTTAAAAATCCCTTCCTAGCTAAGTTATCTATTATGAGCTGCCTCTTCATAGTAGTACAATGTTTTTTAGGCATGAATATGCAATGAGTCGGAGGTATTAGACTTCAGATTTCCTATGCCAGATTTGGAATCTTAATGATAGAAGAGCATCCCCAAGTGCGAGAAATCATGTTTTGACTAAGGTTTGCTGACGGTTGCGCAAAGCTTTCATTCATACTTAAGGTCCCAGGGACTTCTTGCTGTCCTGTTCTAAGCCAGCTTAAGCGCTTCGTGTAGAATTGAGAAGATGTTTTAGTCCCTATCCTTCACTTGTTTGGGACCCATTTCTTTTATTGAGGCCATAATAATTTCAATGATTGTTACAATATAAAAATTGCAACTTGAAATGCTACAATGTTATAGAACAACTATCGTGTTGACATACAATCAGTATGATCCGGGGGGTAGGAAACGTAAAATTAGGTAATATAAAATTTATTCATTCAGGCAGGAAAGATGGGGCGCGTTGGCAGGGAGTAGAGCTCATGATGAATAAGGAAGCTGCGAAGTCTTGGTTAGTTGGGAAGGTATTAATAATAGAATGATAGTTGCTATTAAAGTGTAGCAACTGAAGGGGGCATATGAAGGCACAATAGCACCGTAGCAAGGGGGTTGGTACCTCCTAAATGCCTCGCTCTTATACAAAAGTTTGACTTTTTGTCCTAATTCTTTAAGAATGACTGCTGAAACGCAAGGACTGTTTAATTAGAATAAGAAGTGTTGTTTTTAAGTACTGAAAAACTTTAGCGTAAAGAGCGAGGAATTGAAGAGGCGGCAATGCCCCTCGTATACTGAATAATTTCTGTTCGTTTTAATTTTTAATGTTGCACCTTGTTTTCAGTTGGAAAAACTTTTTTATGTGTAAGTCAATGAATGAATGAAAATTGATAAGAAAAACACGCTAACTGCTAATAATTGAATAACAGATCTACAAATTACCTTATATTGCATTGCTTTGTTGTTTTGCTATATTTTTACCTATTCATCGCTTCTATCAAATATTTCATTATAAGGAATGGCAAGTAAAGAGTCGATAATAGATGTAATTTCTGAAAGTATAGACTAGAAAAATCACCATACTGACTCAAATGCGTAACGTATAATAAGTTTAAAATTTTAAAACTTTTAAGTTCTATCAAATTTAGCTATATAAAATAAAGTGCAAAAGAAAATAGATTGAATTTAGATATAGGTGAAATCATCCCCGCAAATGGATGTGGTCTTATTAAAGAGAATGGATGCAAATCTGGGGATTTGCTATAGAGAATGGAGCAGAGATCCCCATCCAACATGGTTTTCACCTTTCATCCCTCTATCAACAGGAATATAAAATTTTGTGTTTAAAGTAAAAATATGTTTGAAATAATATAAAACAAGAAACAAAGTGGTGTCGAACATAATTATTTGGTTTTACGTTAATTTTTCTTGTTTCTATTTTTGACCAGGTTTGAATAAACATTGTGCAAGCCGCACAACTCTTAATGACAAACATTACTGTAATACCTGGGGACTTACCTTTGATTCAAATTCCTCAAATGAGCAACTTAATTCAAAAGAGCGTAAAACTTTAAATACTAAATGCAATGAGTGCGGCTAATTCGAAAGAACAATAATCATGTTTACCATGAGTGATAAGAAACTGTTTATCGTTTCTTGTGCCTTGGAATTAAGTATTTTGTATGTTTATTAGCATCTTTTTCATTTATGACCATACGTACTGTCACCAGGATAAAAAAAACATATAAAAACGATAAAAGCTAGTAAGAAACAGAGAAACTAATTAAGAAACAAACAAACTAAAAACAATATATACACTGCCATGCTTAAAGTCAAAAATGCATGTTAATTTTTTGTTTGTAAGTTATAAATATCATGTGGTCAATCAACGCATTTCCTGAATATAGTTTAAGATAAGTAACTATCAACTTCCACTTAAAGTTCTTAGATAGGGGCAAATAGGTTGGCTATCTCAGGATTTGCATTCTTATGCAGTTTTATGCTTTTCGGGCAAAAATTTGATGCTTTTCATCACAAACTGGTATTTTTCTGTATTGTGATCTATTTTGGTGCCTAGAAAGGTATCCATGTATTTTTATTTCTGCTTAGAGCTCTCTTCTAATATTCTGTAACCGCTGGTTACACGCGATCATCCCTGGGAAAAAATGGAGACACGTAATTGCTACCCATGGAAAAATATACCTTTCCGTGTAGCTCCAGATGATGGTTCCCAACAGCCAACATTGAGTTTTCGACAGTGATTATTTCAATGATACATTTTCTTTAATTCTTGAAGAGTTTTGAACTGGTTTTAAATTACCAAAGGTTTCTTCTTATGATTAGAAATTTTTGTTCAGTTGAATTTGAACGAAGGCTAATATTTTCTAAATATTGTTTCCTAGCAGATATTTGTTACTAGATATTTTCTTTAAAAACCTGTTTCAAAATTTATGAAACCATGGGTTGTGGTTCGCTCTTTACTAGGTTGCAGGTAATACACCAATCTATAAATTTTGGCTGGGCTATTTGATTTCTGCTTAGCCAGTTGACAGATCTGGCTAAAATCTCTTCGAAAATTTGAAAAAAAAAGTATTTGAATTCCGTTGCTAAACACCCCTAAAGTTTCTTTTTTCCTTGTGATCTACAGTTTGCAGCTTTGGGTGACAAAAGTATGTCCTGATGTTTGGGTAATTTCCAGTATTTTAAATTTAAAAATTGCTTTATTCCTAGTGTATTAAGTAATATACAAAAGAAACAAAATGAAACTATCTCGGATCAAAAAGTCAGCTTCGTAGGGATCATATCACTTTGGACTCATGTAGATCATGAATTTCGAGAACATAAGCTCAAAATTCTTACTCTTGTCTAGATTTCCAGTCTTGAAAGTTTGGAATTCTAAATTTTTAATGTAGATCGTTTCTGAACTATTTGGATTATTTTCAATGTTGACTATTTTTCTCAACGTTGTATGTTTTTGAATGTCGTGTTTGAACAAGCTCAGAACTAGACTGGGATATCTGAATCAAAGCTGGTAGGGGGAGGGGGGGTCAAAATCTTGTCACTAGTACATCTACAAAAAGAGTGGTATAATCTAAATCAAATTGAATAGGAAGTCCGAGCTAGTGTCATATTTGTGCCTGTTGACCCCCTTGACGCAATTCGACCTCTGTGGGTGCAGTGGGGCTACTAAATTATTGTTTTGATAACATCTACCAGAGATAAATGCCGAATCTCGAATAAACCTTGTTGAAAGTAAGGGCTAGTCTCATGTCTATACCACTTGATGCTGTGGACCCTACCTGACCTCTCTAGGGGAAAAAAAAATTCTTAAATTTTTACTATTTGGACATTGCTAGATGAGGTGCCATATATCAAACTTGAGGAGAAGTAAGAGTAAGTGTCTCAGTTATATCATTTGAAGATTCTCGCCCCATGAAACCCCAAAGGAGAGATCTATCCTTAAATTTCATTCAGACTAGCATCTACGATAAAGTTTCATCATCTCACCAAAATTGGGCAGTAAGTTAAAAATAGTGCCCCTCCATGTCATTTTGGATCCAGATCTGATCATATCTCTGTGAGGAAGGGGGGAGGCTATATTAATATCAATAGGACATCTACCAAAAGATGTTTACGAATATCAACCAAGCTCGATGAAAAGTATTAGCTAGTGTCTCAGTAGCGTCTTTTTGGATCCATGACCAATCTGTCTGCAGTCAGTCAGGAGAGACGGGTATTTATTTTTAGTCATCAGAATATAAGCGAAAAAAGGTATTGCATATCAGCCAAACTTAATGAGAAGTAACATTGACTGTCTTAGTTGTACCTTTTTGGAGTCCAGATTCAATTCCATCTCTGTTGGAGGATGAGGAAGGGAGTCATTAAAATTTTGTCATCATCACGTGCACCAGAAGGGAACGTCATTATTTCAAACAACCCCCATTAGGAGATAAGAGCAATGCTCATAATCATGGCTATCTTAGATGTACGCCTAGTCCAGTTGGGGACGGGGGTGGGGGTAGAGGCTCTAAGACATCTTTTTTATTAACATAATCACTAGTTGGCCGAGGAAACTCATCGATACTTGGCCAAATGCTAAGCTGATAGACCTTAGCGTCCGTACTCTTTTTATTTTTGATTGGAAGTTTATAGTATTCCAGCAGTTTGGGGTAACGAACTGTAAGTAAAGCAACTCGTGTTAATAGTAATGAAAATTCTAAAAGTGAATTCTGACATAAATGTAGACACGAAACAAATTGTATTTTTATAGTGATTCTAAATTTATAAACTTCATTAAGTTCGAAGTTACTCAACAGAAGCCAAGAACCTGACAAAATTTGCTTGATTTCAAAAAATGGGCAAAACATAATGAAAGCTAAAATTATAAGATCAAATTCAGCATATCAGAGAACCCTATGGTAGAGGTTTCAAGCCTCTCTACAAAAGTTCGAATAGTTTCATTTTTCCTGGTTCAAAGATCACGGATGCGTATTTGCTTGTTTATTTTTATCCCATGGGTAATCTTATTGAACCAATGGTACCAGAAAATTGAAAGACGATTTATTCTTCCGTAAATTGAAAGTTCTAGTCCCTTTTTAAAGTAACGAAAATGAGAGGACTAGAACAAAGTAGTTTTTGTGTCGATTTTTATGTCTGGGAATGTTTTTGACTTCTTTTGAGCCGGTAATATGGGTTTTTGAGCCAGTAATATGGGTTTTTTGAGCCGGTAATATGGGTGCTGCGGAGTGCGCTCTTCTTTTATTGGAGAGTTGTTTATGTAAGATAAATATTATATTCATATGCTTAACCACAAAAAAGATGGAGAGATCCAGGGCAGCATGATTGCCAAGGAACTGTAAGAATTAAAACCATCACTTGGCATCAATGTATGTATAGTGAAAAATATCCAACGGACAAGAAACAACTAAAGCGGATTTCTGCATTTCTTTGTTTTTTTTTGTGGGTTTGCAATTTCTTTGTGGTTTTGCAGTTTTGCATGTTTGACATTTGTTCAGGTTCTTGATGTAAATATCCTTGTATTTGCACTCAGACCCAGCCCCACTCCCATCGATCTAATACCCTTGACGATTTGTCCCATTGTTTCTAATAATTTTCATACACTGTGTTTTCATTTTTTGGTCTTTTACCAATTTCAACCTCTCCTCCATCCACCCGAAGGAAATGATGCGTACGTTTCCCTACCCTAATGGTCAAAATACTAAGGACAGTGAAAATTAAATCTTTTTGCTTGGATTGGTTAAGTAGGAGCTTGTACAGCCAGGAATATTAAAAAAAAAAAAAAAAATTAGAAAACTAGTTTTTGACGAAAAACAATTTCATATGCAGTAATGTGGTTTTAGTAGTAGTGGGTGCCAAGTTTAAAAGACAAGAAACGTGGATGAAAGATAAAGAATAATAAATTCAGGCTAACCAAATATTTGAAGGTTTAGTTGTATTCGGGAACTAATAGGGTGCTAATGTTGGAATTTACTGAATGAAAGCATTGCCAAATTTAACCAATTGGTTCTAACGTGGCAATACTGACAAAAATATAGTATTGTCCTCTAAAACAAAGAAATATTTTTAATTTGTTGGTTCTTTGAATTTCAAAGAATAAGTAATGAAACCAGGGCTGTATCCAGGATTTTCGTTGGGGGAGTGGTTGGTTATAGAAGGCTTTAAAAACGCATCAAAAACTTGTTTAGATGTATTTGTGTTACGTTTTTACGAGTAAGACAATTTTTGGGGGGAGGGGATCGAACCCTCAACCACTCCCCCCTCCATGAATACTGCCTTGAATGAAACTAATGGTACTAATTCCAATGAATGAAATAAGCACTTAAAAAAAGAAATAAAACAATAATCAAGTAAATCTCTCTGGTTCAGGGTAAATATTCCGGTAACTTTGAGTTAAATTTTTTCCCCTAATATATTAAGTACTATACAAAAGAAACAAAAGAAAACTATCCCATGATACTTTCAATAGTTGCATATTCCGGTTTATTATTTTTTCTTAATCTGCTCATGATTATATACATATACATACAAACAAATACTGAGCCATGTCACTGATGAAATATATCATGATAATATGACGACTAGAACGACAAGACAGTAATGTAAAATTACAGTTCATGAAACTTCTTGAATAACAGTTCATAAAACATAATGAAACTTTTTGAGTTCAAGTCGATGAAACTTCTGAGAACACTATTCTTTCTACACTACTTTCTCGGTCACACTTTGAAGTTGCTCTTATAGTTTCTTCACTGTAATAGCCATATGCCAGAATAAAATATGGTGAACAATAAACTCAATGAACGAAAATATATTAGTCCCATTTGTACCAAACATGATATGTAACTCACAAATTTAAACATGAACAGTATCATATGTTTAATGCTAAAAAAAGGTACTATACAATCTATCAGAGAATTAATGCTTGCTTCATACTCGTGAAAATTTATATTTCATTAGGTGTATTAGATATGAAAGAACATTTATTTAATATTAATGAAAGCCGGAGATTCGACAATATAAACTAAGAGAAAATTACGCATAGGCCTGTAGTAAAATTGCTGTCTGGGTTTACTTTAAACACACCAACAACGATAAGAATAACACACAGCGTATTTTTGATTGAATTGGATTTACCGCATCGTAGGAAAATGCGGATTAATTTTTAATAGTCACCATTTTGTTTTCATTGTTATAAGCGTTTTCGTAGCTTTTCATGCAGCTTTAAGTGAGAAAAGACATGAAAAAAATTGCAGATCTTCCTGTCTAAATTAGATCAATAATTTTACTTTAAATAATTATTGTAAAGTGAAATATTTTATCTTAATAATTGCGCAACCGCTGATGGTTATGAATTAATGCGGGGACGTGTCCAAACGCAGCCACCACTACCACTAAAGTCGTCTAGGTTCAATTGAATTTTGTCTAATAGGAATTAATCCTATTAATCCGATGATAAACTGAAAGTTCCACTGTCTATTAGGCATATAACTGGTCTTAAGCTATTTTAAAGATTTCATAACTTCTTTAGGTATATATAATCTTAGATACACAAATTCAGTTCTTGAAATAGGCTCTAGTCCAACCTTCTGCCTACTGAATAAGCCATTAGTGCCGGGCACAATATGTATGATTGTTGAGACGCCAGATGTCTGCCCATTGACGCTGAAGTTTCAGTATTCGGTTCCTTGATCGGCACTAGATTCTGTCAATGTTTCAGTCTCTGTGGCACTACTCTTACGCAATACTTTCCGTTGCTCCAAGTGCTGCTTTCTCCATTTTATCCGCCTGTTTTGAAACCAAACTTTTACCTGAAAAAAATCGGATTTTTAGTTTTAACTGCTATCAGAGAAACAGTTCTTAGGTTGTGGTACAAGAGGTCGGCGTAATAGAGGTTAGCGAAAAGTGCATTTCTTTGGCTTAGAAAACTTTAAAAGTACGCGTAGCATAATAAAATTTCTATAATTGAGCGTCAGGCATGTTTGCAGAAATCTGTTTTGAATGGAGGGTTACAATTATCAAAAAGGGCGAAATTCAAGAAAAGAAGCAAAAAAAATGACAAATATGCGAAGAATGCAGGGTTATCACAAAGAATTTAGTAATATCCAAGATTCGCCCTCAAAACCCAAAGGTTTGAAAAAACGTAATATTGAATAATAATGTATATACCTAATATGGTTTGCAAAGTTCACTGTTTAATTGTTGGTTTTAGAGTATCAAACTTTTTATGGGCATTGCGTTTTTCGAAGGGGGTCTAGTGACATTGAAAAAGAGAGAAAACCTGAAATACCGGGTATTTGAATGTAACATTTAGAAAGAATTGTGGCAGACAAATAATAACGATTACATTGTGTTGACTTAAATATGGACGATTTATTTAGTGTTGAACGTTTCAACCAACCAACACGCCTTGAACGTTTCAACCAACACATTACAGATCAAATTGTGTTGGTATTGGCAAAAGAATAAACAAGAGTCTTACTCACAGAGTCTTATCCTCAACTCCAGTTAAAATGCTTTACAAGATACAATGACGCCGGTCATCCGACTTCCTTGGCGGCAAAAAATTGCAATAAACAGGGGAGTATAGTATTGGTAGGTCTGGAGCGAATTCTTGGGGAAGCCCAATGTGACAAGGGCGCCAATGAGCAATATCATGGTGGGGGGGGGATGTGATAAAGGTGCCAATAATTGATCAAATCGATAAATTTATTCTTAAAAAAAGAGTGGGAAAAGAAAAAAAGAGGGAAAGGAGGTTGCAAAAGAAATGTTTGGGGGGGGGAGGGTAGGTATCCCTCCACTGCCTCCCGGATCTGTCAGTTGAGGATATGGTACAGATTATAAATAGTTAAAAAAGTTGATACATTAATTAAGTTGGAGCAAGTGACTAAGGTATATTTATTCATAGCTTAGATTTGCTTTCGCTAAATTCCTCCCAACATTTTTCAGAGCAGAAAGAACATATGCTCTAAAAAGTGTTGGTTTGAACGTTCCAAAGTTAGTCTAGGAGCTATCAATACTAGTCACAGTACAGAATAAATTACTGTGCTGAAAAATAGAATTAAAAATGGTTATGGTGAGGCGATAACAAAGTAACTTAAATACGGTACGCTAACATATTCAGTAAGTACATAACCAACTTTTAAACACAATATTCCAATAACTTTTATTTTCAATTTTATATCCTTAATGCTTATTTGAAGTGCCTATCAATCAGTGCTATTAATGAACATAAATTGGAGAGGGAAAGAGCAAAGTGTATTTTTCATTATCTAGGCTACGGGGGGAGAAATTTTCATTTCTATTTTTTCAAAAAAAAGTACCTAGAAGGACACTTCAATGAAAATGTCCCCTGAAAGGTATTTTTTTTTTTTAATCTAGGAAGGCGACACAGCCTTCCCCTTGGCCATACTCTAAATTGATGCCACTATTTTCAACATTTCTATGTCTTTAAAAAGTTTTCAACGACAGAGTTGTAATACCCCAAAATCTGGTTTGGTTAGGCTAAAGTTCTGAAATTAATTTTCATTGTTCAAAATCTGTTAAATCTTTTGTTTTAGATCAAACACAGTACCCTGAGAAGGTCGACCACAGGCAGACCAGATTCTTAACCAGAATTTGGCCTTATTCTTGACTTTTTTCAGCAAAGGATCACACTTCCAAATTGGTTTTTGGGTATTCCGCCTGACATGGATCAGCGGGATGGCCACATCTTTAGCTTGCTTTATACATAAGATAATGTCACGATAATAGTGATTCAAATCAGCACGAGCATTGTCAATAATAGGGTGTGCATTTGTGCAAAGAAGATGGAAAAGGACACGTACGGTGGACAGTAGAGCTCCAAGTGTAGCAAGGTAAAGAGGCATGTTCGCACTAGACCAATCACGTTTTTCAAACCACTTATGCGACATTGAGAGTTGGTTCGAGTATATGTCAGAAGTAACCATAATATCAAAATACAGAGGTAAACGATCATAATCTATCTCATCTTTATTAACATGTACTGCTGAAGTTTGTAATGAATGATGGCAGATACACTGGTCTAAATTTGAGACAGAACCACTACAGTGGATATATGTAAAACTGAAGTCTTTCGTTAGGACCTTAAATACTGAGGGTAGACACTGAAAAAGCGCTTCCTTTTGTATCGAGGAAACGGTGATGTCACAGTTTAAGTCGCCTATAAGCACCCACTTGTATCCCAGACGCTCAATACCAGATATGAGAGTCTTTAATTTATTGTAGGCATTCGCATAGCTGGAGAAGGAAGAAACAGATCTTCTATCATGGGGCAAATAGGCGTTGATTATGATCATGTCTGCAAGCCGGGTTGCAAGATAGTGTTCAGAGGATTGGTAGCAGCTAGGAGACAAATAGCTAGGCAGAGATCTCTTAATTATACAGGCAAGACCGCCAGAAGGCCTGCCTCGGGTACGTCGGGCATTCGTGATGAAAACAACTTGTTGAGAACTTCGCCTTAGAAAGCTTACACTGCAACTTGGGAACAGGTATTCTTGTAAGAGAACAACATGATGATTAGCTAGTTTCTCATCAAGGCTTAACACTTCAACCTTTGTCCCATTGATGTTGAAAGAGCAAACTGAGACTTTATACTCATTCATGATTGCAAGCGAGAAGGTCGTGGAACTTTGGAATTAGCAAGAGCCTTTAGTTTGGAGCAACGAAAACTGTAAGCAACATGATCTCCACTACAATTTGCACACTTTGGGGTGTTACTGCAAGGTGAGTCACTGGAGTTCATATGGGGACCAGAGCACCGTGAGTATTTGTAGTTTTATCGGGACATTTTGCAGCAAGGTGGTCAGGTGATTGACATTTCCTGCAGCACCTAGGAATTCGCCGATATTCATGCACTCGGAATAGTTCATAGCCTATCTTCAGTCCAGATTTAAGGGCCGAGGAAAGAGAAATTTCGTCTTCGAACATAATTTTCACACAATTTGAGCTCCCAATTCTCTTAGCGTCTCGAACACCCCTGCAAGCTTTAAGAGGCGCAAGATCAAGATCTTGTGCAATGCCTTTCATGATACCAAAAAACTTTTTCTCCACCATTTTTGCTTCACAATCACGAAAAACCGAGCGCGCAGATTTGCAAAAGTCAGCAGCAAAATCAATTTATCACCAGAGGCTTGCACAGTATCAATGCACTCGTGACCAGAAATACAGTCAATTCTTTCCTTCCGTTTAGATGCATTATCGATATCACGTAGTACATTCGTGATAATAACAGTGGCTTTGCTGATGTCACTACCAGTAGCAATGCTCGGAAGGCTGGGGAAATTCAGATCATAAGCGGACATTTTCTCATTATCTTGCGAAAGTGTCTGTTGAATTCCATTAAGCTTAGAAGCTATCCTGGAGTAAGCAACTGCTGGAATACAGGGAACTTCGGCTGGGGAACGGATAACAAAGACAGGCATGTCCTCAGAAGCACTCTGATTTCAGCATTCTGAAGTTCTAACATGTCTTTAAAATGATTCAAAGCTGCGTTTGAACCCGTGCGCCTTGGATAGGGCTCGGTCAATTTCAGCAGCGAATCCCACAGGATTTTTTTCGATTTGGAAATATCACTTGACTCGAAGAATTCTACTGCAAATTTTAAGATCACTGTAGCTTTGACACCTTTTTCATTATTAAACTGCAGAAAGTTCAGAACCGAGGCATAAACAAAGCAGTCCGTATACGAATCAGAGTCCATTTTCATGAAAAAAGTCTATTAATCCAATTCCGAGTCAAAAACATAACCATGGGCAAAACACGTCTTAACCGCACTAAAGCTGAATGGTAGTTGGCTAAATTTCAGAAGCTCAAAATGCCAATAAGCGAGGAAAGCGTAGGCTCCTGCTATCTATTCCCCGCAGTTTAAGGGAGACACACTCCCGGCAGGTACAACGACGCTTGCTGCAGAAAACCTCCCCTCTTCTGCTCGCTTATAAGTAAAAATTTCCAAAAATAATTAATCAGTCTATATCTTATATATATAAATCTTGTTATAGAACTGTCAATGTTATAGAATGTTACCAAAAAGCAAAACCAGGCTGGCGGTTCAAAGAGAAAGGGCCAGATTAGGAATGTGCAATTTACGTCAACGAAGGCGTGTCGAGGAACTACCAGAACAACGCGAAACCAGACTTGCTGCTGAAAGAGAAAGTAAAAAAAGAAGGCGTATCGAGGAATCACAAGAGCAACGTGAAAACAGGCTTGCGGCTTCAAGAGATAATGCTAGATTAGGAATGTGCAATTTACGTCAACGAAGGTGTGTCGAGGAACTACCAGAGCAACGCGAAACCAGACTTGCTGTTAAAAGAGAAAGTGAAAAAAGAAGACGTGTCGAGGAATCACAAGAGCAACGTGAAAACAGGCTTGCGGCTGATAGAGAAAGTAAGAAAAGAAAGCGTGCCGAGGAATCACAAGAGCAACCTGAAAATTATCGCATGGCTTTCAGGTACAGCCCAGTCGATGATTATAGTAGATGTGTTCAAATCGGGACTATGTCTAAAATGTGTCCCTATTGCAAGGCCTTGAAATTTAATTGTGAAACAATGGGAATGTGTTGCGCCTCAGGAAAAGTTAAACTTCCTCTACTTGCTGCACCCCCAGAGCCAGTGAAGACTTTGCCTACTGGAACTACGTCAGAATCTAAGCGTTTTTTTTATCAAACATCAGAAAATATAACTCATGTTTCCAAATGACGTCGTTTGGTGCCCAAATCGAAAATCAAGATAAATTTATGCCTACTTTCAAAGTAAAAGGGCAAATTTATCATAGAGCAGGGTCCCTTCTACCATTCTCAGGCGAGAATCATAAATTTTTACAGTTGTAATTCATCAGTGATAGAAATTCTGAATTGAATACACGTTGCGAAATTTCTCCCAACGTTGAAAGGACAATCGTTTCCCAATTGCAACATCTTTTCCACGAAAATAATAATTTAGTGCGTCTGTTCAACACAGAAATCGATTTGATGCCTACTGATACGCATAAAATTGTTATTTCCGCTGACAAAAAGCCTCCTGGCCAACATTTGCGTGGATACAATGCTCCAACTATCGACGAAGTGGCAATCGTTATGGTCGGTGATCAGTTTTTACCTCGAGATATTATTCTTCATAAGCGAAACGCTCAGTTGGTAAGAATTGCTGAAACTCATCGATGCTACAATGCCCTACAATATCCTATCATTTTTTGGGATGGAGCCGACGGCTATCACTTTAATATTAAATTGATGAATCCAGCCACTAACAAAGAAATGACTAAGAAATGCAGTACAATGCATTATTATTCCTATAGACTAATGATTCGGCAGGATGAAGAAAATTATATTTTAAAATGCCGTCAATTGTTTCATCAATACGTCGTTGATATGTATGCAAAAATTCAATCAGAACGTTTGCTATATATCCGTCTGAATCAGACCAAGCTCCGCTCTGAACAATACATTCATTTGCGAGATGCAGTTGTAAATGACGGTAATACCACAAACGTTGGAAGATTAACGATTTTACCTTCGTCATATGCTGGCAGTCCCCGTCATATGCATGAATATGCTCAAGATGCTATTGCGTATGTTCGTCTCTATGGTCGTCCAGATTTATTTATTACATTTACATGTAATCAATCTTGGGACGAAATACAGCAGCTTTTACTTCAAGGACAATCGGCGGTTCATAGACATGACATTACGGCCCGTGTCTTCCGGCAAAAGTTGAAATCACTGATAAACTACATAGTAAAACTTGAAGTGTTTTGGTCAGTGCGATGCTGGATGTACTCAGTGGAATGGCAAAAACGAGGTTTGCCACACGCACATATACTAAACTGGCTACATAATAAAATTACTTCTAACGAAATTGATGATGTGATTCCCGCTGAAATACCTGATGAAAATGTCGATAAGGGGTTATATGATATTGTTGTAAAAAATATGATACATGGACCTTGCGGTGCACTATACGAAAATTCACCATGCATGGCCAAAGGAAGGTGCACGAAGCAATATCCTCGACTTTTAGTATCCAACACAATTACTGGCAATGATGGTTACCCACAATATAGAAGAAGATCTACTGAAGATGGCTGTAAAACAGCAATAATAAAGAAGCGTAACGGTACCACCATCGAAGTGGATAACCAGTGGGTTGTTCCATATTCCCCATTATTATCAAATACATATGTAAATACGCCAACAAAGGCAGTGACATGGCAGGTTTTGGCTTGCAGTCCGAAATCAAGGATATCGACGAAATCGTACAATATCAGGCTGGAAGATACATAAGCAGTAATGAAGCTGTTTGGCGAATTCTTTCATTTCCGATGCATGAACGTAGTCCAGCTGTTGTTCACTTAGTGGTACATTTACAGAATGGTCAACGTGTTTATTTCTCGGAATCCAACGTGCAACAAAGAGCCCTGAATCCACTGGATACAAAGTTAACTGCTTTCTTTTCGCTATGCAAAAATGATTCTTTTGCAAAAAACTGCTGTATACTGAAGTGCCTTCGTATTACACGTGGAATACTAAAAATAAAGTATTTGAACCTCGAAAACAGGGTAAGTCAGTCGACGGCCAACCTACCATCTTCAAAGGTACCACGATAGGAAGACTCTACACCGTTCACCCCAATCAACATGAATGCTTCTTTCTACGCCTGCTTTTGGTGAATGTACCCGGTCCGACGTCCCTTGAGTATTTGAGAACTGTAAACGGTACTATACATGACAGTTACCGTAGTGCATGCCAAGCTCTGAATTTATTGGAGAATGACCAACACTGGGATAACTGCATAAATAACACGTGCGAAACGTCAACTACAAGTCAAATTCATGCATTGTTTGGCATCATACTAACAACTTTCTCTCCATCAGCTCCTACAGAGTTATGGGAAAAATATAAATCAAAAATGTCCGAAGATATACTCCATCGAAAACAGTTAGAGACGTCAGATATGACTTTTGATTTTACATCAGAAATTTATAACTACACTTTAGTTATTATAGAAGATTTGTGCGTATGTATGGCAAACAAACCTCTTCAGGATTTGGGAATGCCTTCACCTAATCGTATCGCTGCTGTTTCGACATGTGTAGAACTGGATCGTGAACAAAGTTACAGTACGAGTGATCTATTGTCGTATGTACAAAATAACATTTCCAAGTTAACGTCGGAACAAAAAGACATTTATGATACGATAATGCATTGTGTCGATAACAACGTTGGAGAAATTTTCTTTTTGGATGCGCCAGGAGGTACTGGTAAAACGTTTGTGATAAAACTGATTCTGGCATCAATTCGATCAAAAAATGATATAGCGTTGGCAATTGCGTCGTCCGGAATAGCTCAATGTTGCTGCCTGGTGGAAGAACTGCTCATTCCACTTTGAAATTGCCTCTGAATTTGTATTCTACAGAAACTCCCACTTGCAATATTTCCAAATCATCTGGGATGGGTAAAGTATTGCAGCAATGCAAACTTATTATTTGGGACGAGTGCACAATGGCACACAAAAAATCGCTTGAGGCTCTGGATCAATGTTTGAAAGATTTGCGAGGGAATTCGAAACCCTTTGGCAACACATTAATATTGCTTGCGGGAGATTTCAGGCAAACATTACCTATAATACCTAGATCAACCCCTGCAGACGAAATGAATGCTTGCCAGAAAAATTCTAATTTATGGGCACACGTAAAAACATTAAAATTAACTACAAATATGCGTGTCCGATTGCAAAACAATGACTCTGGTCAAACATTTTCAGATCAATTGCTGGCAATTGGAAACAGAAAGCTCCCAGTAGACTCAATTTCAGGACGTATACAACTACCTGCTGAATTCTGTAATTTAGTGACGTCCAAAAACGAATTGATTGAAAAAGTATTTCCGAATATTCTAAACAATTATAAAAATAATAAATGGCTAAGTGAAAGAGCAATTCTTGCACCCAAAAATATAGACGTCCACGAAATCAACAAAATTGTTTTGACCAAGATTCGAGACCAGGCAGTCCTTTACAAGTCAGTTGACACAGTTTTAAAAATAACAATGGAAAACGTAATAGAGGCCACAATATTTGACAGGGGCTTTTGAAGGTGAGACTGTTCTTATTCCTCGCCTTCCCATGGTTCCAACGGATCTGCCTTTTCAATTTAAAAGATTGCAATTCCCAATTCGATTAGCATTTGCAATCACCATCAACAAAGCTCAAGGTCAATCATTAGAAAAATGTGGTATAGATCTTAATACTGATTGTTTTTCCCATGGACAATTGTACGTTGCATGCTCGAGGGTCGGTAAACCTGACAATCTATTTATATGCAGCGACGATTGGACAGCGAAGAATGTTGTATATTCGCAAGTTTTACACAGTTAATTTGTATTTTATCTATCTATCTATCTATATAAAAACGAGTTGTGTGTATGCATGTTTGTTTGTTTGTAAAAATAGCATTTGTATATGACGTCATTATTAGTACATAAGGCTTTGTATATGCACAGACAATGGGAAAGCCAAGAATGTTGTATATTCGCAAGTTTTACGTAGTTCAAAACACATATATAAATCTATCTATATTCATAGGTGGTGCACAGGGACACAACTACAATGACGCGTAACGACTTACGCGCGCGGGGTCGCCTAACAGCTAATCCCCTAACAGCTAGTGATTTGATAATTATGACCATAGGATTATCTCTCGCTTACTTATATGCTGCGTAATAATATTACTCAAGGTCACGAACTTTAGTCCTTTGCCAGGTATTGCGAAATCTAACTAGTTCACAGGGATTAAAATTCACAGAAAAAGCTTAGGCCTACTGGTTTGAATTTTTTTTTTTTTTTTTTTATAACCAACATTGAGCTTTATTTCCTTCATCAACACCAATTTAGTTTATAAATCCTTCCATATAAAAAAAAAGAATGGGATTTATCATGTGCTAAATGTTCTCTTGAGGTCTAATCACCAAGGAAAAAGTAGTTTCCGCTTCTCTTCTGCTCCGTATCCTTTACAGAATTGCGTTTATTAATTCTCGGCCTGAAGTTGTTGGGATCTCTTCTAAACGAAATTTCAAGAAGTTTCAAAAAGCGATTCATTCCGCTGAGAAGAGACTGTGGGGCGGTTGCAGAAGTATTCTGCGACGGAACACCGTCAAAAACTATAACTCGATCAGCCAAATCTGTTGCCATTATTAAATCATGCTCCACAACAAAGGCTGTTTTCTTGGCGTGCAGGATAAACTTTTTAATGACTTTTGCTGCAACAAGACGTTGCTCTGAATCCAGATAGGCTGAGGGCTCATCAATCAGATAAACATCTGCGGGTTTTCCTAAGGCAAGGACCAGCGCCACTCGTTGAAGCTCACCGCCAGATAATAATTGAACATCCTGATCCATAATATCCCCGATTTTCATTGGTTTTATTACGTCCGTTCTAAACTGTTCATGATCAAAGGCATCCCTAATCATCTTCATCAATAGACTTCGCACTTTTCCTTCATATTTGATTGTGATTTTCTGTGGCTTATAACTTATGTGCAAAGGGGGAACTTCTGCGCTTCCTTCGTCTGGACGTAATTTACCCGCCAACAGCCGAATAAGGGTTGTCTTCCCTGTTCCATTTTCACCCAGCAGCACAATAATTTCAGCATCTGTAAATTCACCCCCTTCAACTTGCAAGGCGAATTCTCCTAAGGTTTTCTTCATGGTAGGATACTCGAAGTGCCGCATACGCTTTATCTCTTCTTCTGTTGCAGTTTCTGAAACTTTAAACGTTAAAGCTTCTTCTCGAAACCGTAGATTTTCCGTGGGAATAAAACCATCCAAAAAGATATTGATCCCTTCTCTGACTGAGTAAGGCGTTGTAACTACACCATAAATTCCAGGAGTACCATACAGACAGCAAATATAGTCAGATAGGTAATCTAAAACTGATAAATCGTGCTCTACAACAATGATGTACCTGTTGGGGTTCACCAAGTTACGAATACAAACGGCTGCATTAAGTCTCTGCTTTACATCTAGGTAACATGAAGGTTCGTCAAATATATAAACGTCAGCCTTTTGAACACACACTGCTGCAATATATAAGCGCTGAAGTTCACCACCACTAAGATCTGTTATTTGTCTATTTCTAATATGCGTCAGCTGTAAGATATCCTGGATGGAAGCAGGATTGTTCTCAGGACAGTCTGCTATTCTATCAAGCATTTCTCCCACAGTTATTTGTTCTTTTAATGTTTTGGCCAAGGAATCTACATACTGTGGCTTGAAAACACACTTAAGATTGTCTTCCAATACTTTTTTGAAATAATTCTGTAGCTCAACCGTTAAATGGCTTAGAATATCTGACCACTCAGGAGGAGATGAAAAAAGTCCTAAATTCGGCTTAATCTTTTTTGAAAGAATTTTCAAGGCGGTAGATTTTCCAATGCCATTAATTCCAACAAGACCAAGAATTACCCCAGGTCTAGGGACTGGAAGTCTATGTAGCTTAAAGGAGTTTTTTGAGAACCGATGCGTAGTATCCCTCTCAAGATTGCTTGGCAGGTTAATGATTTGTATAGCGTCAAAGGGACATTTCTTAATACAGATGCCACAACCAATGCACAATGTTTCAGAAATAGAGGAAATTTTATCAGTAGATTGTACTTTAATACATAATTTCCCAGTTCTATTGACTGGACAAGACTTCTTACATTCCTGTTGACATCGTTTAGGTTTGCATCGTTCAGGGTTGACAATAGCGATTCGAGTGAGTTTATCTGTTTCTTCTGTTTGTCTCTTCCTTGTTACAACATCCATAATTTATCACACAGTTTTCAAATAATATTTTTAAAATCTTCATAAAAGCCGGTCTTAAAGAATTGAAAATGATGATCATGAAGATTAGACTACTTTAAAAAAAAATCTTAGACAAAATTTTTAGACAAAGGGACCCCCATTGTCTTAAGATTGTTTTGCACTCTAGTAATTTTACAAAGCAATCATTTTAGTCGGAATTCTAAGGGTTTTTCCTCCAAGAAATTTCCTGAAAATATATGACGTAATAATGTGATGTGTCTGAGCAAACTGTTTCATCATTAAGCAATAATATTATTTTTCTATGACGTAATATTATTTAAAAAAATAACGTGATGCCTCTGAGCAAACTGGTTGGTCAGAAGAATTTCAAATAGAATACTATTTTAAATTGCCATGACACAAATAAGTGAAGAGTTCAAGGGCCATTATACCATATAAAGTAGTATACTACTGCTACTAAAAACTATCCGGAACCACCAAGCCAACTGGGACCAACACAGTTGCGCACGCTCTTCCTCCATCCTAATTTACTGAAAGCTACCCTCTTAACACCTTCCCAGAAAGTTCCCATTACCCTTAAATTTTTCTGTACGACATCGTCCCACCCCAACTGCGGACAACCTGCTTTCCGTTTTGGCCAAGGCTGTTGGCCGAAAAACACAATTTTCGGCAATATGTATGTAAGCCTGAAAATTAAGCTCGTATCCGATGGATGTTGAATTTCGCCTCGGTTGCTGGATTTCATGAAGCCCAGTTGAAAGACTTCATATAACTGAATATTTGGTTCGTTTTGTTTTGGATCGGTTGAAAAATTAATTTATCGGGCTTATAAAATTGTATCTATTATAAATAAAAGCCTTCAATTTATTTACTGGTAAAATGTGCGTTTTGTATTGTTTCCTGGATATGTGTTCAAGTTTGTTGTTTATGTCAAGTTTGAGTACAATTTATTTCAAACAAAAATATAACAACTTAACTACTAATAGCCATCCACAAAAATGAAAAAATAACACTTGTGACGGGGTAGCCAATTATATTTTTCTACAAATAATATTAAACAAAAAAGAAACAGTAAAAAACCTGAAGAAAGGAAAATAAATACCATAAGTAAAATAAACACAAGAAATGTAATAAAATTACATAGTCAAACTAAAAACTATTGCTAATTTTTCACAGTGCTTCTACAACAATATTAACAGTAATAATAATAACAATAAATGAATAAAGTAGTTTTCTTTTGGATTTTCAAAATCTTAAAGAATAAATATGGGAATTTTTCTTTCAATCACACATACATGCTTAATTTTGCAACGCAATGTCAGCTGGTCGATGTCCTCTAATTAAGTTTACATTTGTCTGTCAGGACTCATCTGTATAGACGTTATTTTCTGTTTACCTAACTCTAAAACATATACCATATATTTCATTTGACTGATATTAGTACTTTAATTTAAACATCTTTAGAGTGTTTTCCATAGGAAGCGCTCTCGATGGTTTTGGCATTCTTTGTAGTGTCTGAAGGTAGTTATAATAACTAAATAACTTAAAATTTACATTCGAGCTAACGAAAAGCAATGAGTTAACTACCTGCCAACAGTTCTAATCACAAGGTCTGTGCGAAATGTTTTAGTGGTATTTCAGACATTTGGATTATTATCTTCAGTCTTACATTTAGTTTTATACTTCGTGTACATGCCCTGAAAGTTTCAACAATTTCTTACTTAAGCTATCATTTTAGTCTGAATTCTAAGGAAAAAAAAAATCATGAATTCCCTGCAAAAAAATCCTGAAAACATGTGACGGAATTTGATGTCTCTGAGCAAACTTTTTCATCATTACACAATAACATTAGGTGTATCGCGTAATATTATTTAAAAAAAATAACTTGATGCCTCTGAGCAAACTGATTGGTCAAAAGAATTTCAAATAGAATACTCTTTTAAATTGACATGACAAATGTAAGTGAAGAATTCAAGGGACATTATACCATATAAATTAGTAAACTACTACTACTAACAACTCACCACAGCACCAAGCCAGCTAGGGCAAACACAACTACGCAAGCTCTTCCTCCATCCTCATTTACTCAAAACCTCCCGCTTTCCACCTTCCCGGGAAGTTACCATTTCCCATAAATCTTTCTTTACGACATCCTCCCACCCCAACCGTGGACAATCTGCTTTCCGTTTAGCCGTAGACGGTTGGCCGAAAAGGACAATCCTCGGAAATCTGTCATCCTTTACCTGCAGAACGTGCCCTAGCCATCTCAAACCTTTCACTCATTATATTCAATATCAATTTCCACTTAAAGTTCTTAGATAGGGGCAAATAGGTTGGCTATCTCAGGATTTGCATTCTTATGCAGTTTTATGCTTTTCGGGCAAAAATTTGATGCTTTCCATCACAAACTGGTATTTTTCTGTATTGTGATCTATTTTGGTGCCTAGAAAGGTATCCATATATTTTTATTTCTGCTAAGAGCTCTCTTCTAATATTCTGTAGCCGCTGGTTACACGCGATCACCCCTGGGAAAAAATGAAGACACGTAATTGCTACCCATGGAAAAATATACCTTTCCGTGTAGCTCCAGATGATGGTTCCCAACAGCCAACATTGAGTTTTCGACAGTGATTATTTCAATGATACATTTTCTTTAATTTTTGAAGAGTTTTGAACTGGTTTTAAATTACCAAAGGTTTCTTCTTATGATTAGAAATTTTTGTTCAGTTGAATTTGAACGAAGGCTAATATTTTCTAAATATTGTTTCCTAGCAGATATTTGTTACTAGATATTTTATTTAAAAACCTGTTTCAAAATTTATGAAACCATGGGTTGTGGTTCGCTCATTACTGAGTTGCAGGTAATACACCAAGCTACAAATTTTGGCTGGGCTATTTGATTTCTGCTTAGCCAGTTGACAGATCTGGCTAAAATCTCTTCGAAAATTTGAAAAAAAAGTATTTGAATTCCGTTGCTAAACACCCCTAAAGTTTCTTTTTTCCTTGTGATCTACAGTTTGCAGCTTTGGGTGACAAAAGTATGTCCTGATGTTTGGGTAATTTCCAGTATTTTAAATTTAAAAATTGCTTTATTCCTAGTGTATTAAGTAACATACAAAAGAAACAAAATGAAACTATCTCAGATCAAAAAGTCAGCTTCGTAGGGATCATATCACTTTGGACTCATGTAGATCATGAATTTCGAGAACATAAGCTCAAAATTCTAACTCTTGTCTAGATTTCCAGTCTTGAAAGTTTGGAATTCTAAATTTTTAATGTAGATCGCTTCTGAACTATTTGGATTATTTTCAATGTTTACTATTTTTCTCAACGTTGTATGTTTTTGAATGTCGTGTTTGAACAAGCTCAGAACTAGACTGGGATATCTGAATCAAAGCTGGTAGGGGGGGGGGGGTCAAAAGCTTGTCACTAGTACATCTACAAAAAGAGTGGTATAATCTAAATCAAATTGAATAGGAAGTCCGAGCTAGTGTCATATTTGTGCCTGTTGACCCCCTTGACGCAATTCGACCTCTGTGGGTGCAGTGGGGCTACTAAATTATTGTTTTGATAACATCTACCAGAGATAAATGCCGAATCTCAAATAAACCTTGTTGAAAGTAAGGGCTAGTCTCATGTCTATACCACTTGATGCTGTGGACCCTACCTGACCTCTCTAGGGAAAAAAAAATTCTTAAATTTTTACTATTTGGACATTGCTAGATGAAGTGCCATATATCAAACTTGAGGAGAAGTAAGAGTAAGTGTCTCAGTTATATCATTTGAAGATTCTCGCCCCATGAAACCCCAAAGGAGAGATCTATCCTTAAATTTCATTCAGACTAGCATCTACGATAAAGTTTCATCATCTCACCAAAATTGGGCAGTAAGTTAAAAATAGTGCCCCTCCATGTCATTTTGGATCCAGATCTGATCATATCTCTTTGAGGAAGGGGGAAGGCTATATTAATATCAATAGGACATCTACCAAAAGATGTTTACGAATATCAACCAAGCTCGATGAAAAGTATTAGCTAGTGTCTCAGTAGCGTCTTTTTGGATCCATGACCAATCTGTCTGCAGTCAGTCAGGAGAGAGGGGTATTTATTTTTAGTCATCAGAATATAAGCGAAAAAAGGTATTGCATATCAGCCAAACTTAATGAGAAGTAACATTGACCGTCTTAGTTGTACTTTTTTGGAGTCCAGATTCAATTCCATCTCTGTTGGAGGATGAGGAAGGGAGTCATTAAAATTTTTTCATCATCACGTGCACCAGAAGGGAACGTCATTATTTCAAATAACCCCCATTAGGAGATAAGAGCAATGCTCATAATCATGGCTATCTTAGATGTACGCCTAGTCCAGTTGGGGACGGGGGTGGGGGTAGAGGCTCTAAGACATCTTTTTTATTAACATAATCACTAGTTGGCCGAGGAAACTCATCGATACTTGGCCAAATGCTAAGCTGATAGACCTTAGCGTCCGTACTCTTTTTATTTTTGGTTGGAAGTTTATAGTATTCCAGCAGTTTGGGGTAACGAACTGTAAGTAAAGCAACTCGTGTTAATAGTAATGAAAATTCTAAAAGTGAATTCTGACATAAATGTAGACACGAAACAAATTGTATTTTTATAGTGATTCTAAATTTATAAACTTCATTAAGTTCGAAGTTACTCAACAGAAGCCAAGAACCTGACAAAATTTGCTTGATTTCAAAAAATGGGCAAAACATAATGAAAGCTAAAATTATAAGATCAAATTCAGCATATCAGAGAACCCTATGGTAGAGGTTTCAAGCCTCTCTACAAAAGTTCGAATAGTTTCATTTTTCCTGGTTCAAAGATCACGGATGCGTATTTGCTTGTTTATTTTTATCCCATGGGTAATCTTATTGAACCAATGGTCCCAGAAAATTGAAAGACGATTTATTCTTCCGTAAATTGAAAGTTCTAGTCCCTTTTTAAAGTAACGAAAATGAGAGGACTAGAACAAAGTAGTTTTTGTGTTGATTTTTATGTCTGGGAATGTTTTTGACTTCTTTTGAGCCGGTAATATGGGTTTTTTGAGCCGGTAATATGGGTGCTGCGGAGTGCGCTCTTCTTTTATTGGAGAGTTGTTTATGTAAGATAAATATTATATTCATATGCTTAACCGCAAAAAAGATGGAGAGATCCAGGGCAGCATGATTGCCAAGGAACTGTAAGAATTAAAACCATCACTTGGCATCAATGTATGTATAGTGAAAAATATCCAACGGACAAGAAACAACTAAAGCGGATTTCTGCATTTCTTTGTTTTTTTTTGTGGGTTTGCAATTTCTTTGTGGCTTTGCAGTTTTGCATGTTTTGCAGTTTTGCATGTTTGACATTTGTTCAGGTTCTTGATGTAAATATCCTTGTATTTGCACTCAGACCCAGCCCCACTCCCATCGATCTAATACCCTTGACGATTTGTCCCATTGTTTCTAATAATTTTCATACACTGTGTTTTCATTTTTTGGTCTTTTACCAATTTCAACCTCTCCTCCATCCACCCGAAGGAAATGATGCGTACGTTTCCCTACCCTAATGGTCAAAATACTAAGGACAGTGAAAATTAAATCTTTTTGCTTGGATTGGTTAAGTAGGAGTTTGTACAGCCAGGAATATTAAAAAAAAAAAAAAAAAATTAGAAAACTAGTTTTTGACGAAAAACAATTTCATATGCAGTAATGTGGTTTTGGTAGTAGTGGGTGCCAAGTTTAAAAGACAAGAAACGTGGATGAACGATAAGGAACAATAAATTCAGGCTAACCAAATATTTGAAGGTTTAGTTGTATTCGGGAACTAATAGGGTGCTAATGTTGGAATTTACTGAATGAAAGCATTGCCAAATTTAACCAATTGGTTCTAACGTGGCAATACTGACAAAAATATAGTATTGTCCTCTAAAACAAAGAAATATTTTTAATTTGTTGGTTCTTTGAATTTCAAAGAATAAGTAATGAAACCAGGGCTGTATCCAGAATTTTCGTTGTGGGAGTAGTTGGTTATAGAAGGCTTTAAAAAACGCATCAAAAACTTGTTTATATGTATTTGTGTTATGTTTTTACGAGTAAGACAATTTTTGGGGGGAGGGGATCGAACCCTCAACCACTTCCCCCCTCCCTGAATACTGCCTTGAATGAAACTAATGGTACTAATTCCAATGAATGAAATAAGCACTTAAAAAAAGAAATAAAACAATAATCAAGTAAATCTCTCTGGTTCAGGGTAAATATTCCGGTAACTTTGATTTAAATTTTTTCCCCTAATATATTAAGTACTATACAAAAGAAACAAAAGGAAACTATCCCATGATACTTTCAATAGTTGCATATTCCGGTTTATTATTTTTTCTTAATCTGCTCATGATTATATACATATACATACAAACAAAATACTGAGCCATGTCACTGACGAAATATATCATGATAATATGACGACTAGAACGACAAGACAGTAATGTAAAATTACAGTTCATGAAACTTCTTGAATAACAGTTCATAAAACATAATGAAACTTTTTGAGTTCAAGTCGATGAAACTTCTGAGAACACTATTCTTTCTTTCTTTTCTATTCTATTCCTTATTCTTTCTTTCTACACTACTTTCTCGGTCACACTTTGAAGTTGCTCTTATAGTTTCTTCACTATAATAGCCATATGCCAGAATAAAATATGGTGAACAATAAACTCAATGAACGAAAATAAATTAGCCCCATTTGTACCAAACATGATATGTAACTCACAAATTTAAACATGAACAGTATCATATGTTTAATGCTAAAAAAAGGTACTATACAATCTATCAAAGAATTAATGCTTGCTTCATACTCGTGAAAATTTATATTTCATTAGGTGTATTAGATATGAAAGAACATTTATTTAATATTAATGAAAGCCGGAGATTCGACAATATAAACTAAGAGAAAATTACGCATAGGCCTGTAGTAAAATTGCTGTCTGGGTTTACTTTAAACACACCAACAACCATAAGAATAACACACAGCGTATTTTTGATTGAATTGGATTTACCGCATCGTAGGAAAATGCGGATTAATTTTTAATAGTCACCATTTTGTTTTCATTGTTATAAGCGTTTTCGTAGCTTTTCATGCAGCTTTAAGTGAGAAAAGACATGAAAAAAATTGCAGATCTTCCTGTCTAAATTAGATCAATAATTTTACTTTAAATAATTATTGTAAAGTGAAATATTTTATCTTAATAATTGCGCAACCGCTGATGGTTATGAATTAATGCGGGGACGTGTCCAAACGTAGCCACCACTACCACTAAAGTCGTCTAGGTTCAATTGAATTTTGTCTAATAGGAATTAATCCTATTAATCCGATGATAAACTGAAAGTTCCACTGTCTATTAGGCATATAACTGGTCTTAAGCTATTTTAAAGATGTCATAACTTCTTTAGGTATATATAATCTTAGATACATAAATTCAGTTCTTGAAATAGGCTCTAGTCCAACCTTCTGCCTACTGAATAAGCCATTAGTGCCGGGCACAATATGTATGATTGTTGAGACGCCAGATGTCTGCCCATTGACGCTGAAGTTTCAGTATTCGGTTCCTTGATCGGCACTAGATTCTGTCAATGTTTCAGTCTTTCTGGCACTAATCTTACGCAATACTTTCCGTTGCTCCAAGTGCTGCTTTCTCCATTTTATCCGCCTGTTTTGAAACCAAACTTTTACCTGAAAAAAAATCAGATTTTTAGTTTTAACTGCTATCAGAGAAACAGTTCTTAGGTTGTGGTACAAGAGGTCGGCGTAATAGAGGTTAGCGAAAAGTGCAATTCTTTGGCTTAGAAAATTTTAAAGTACGCGTAGCATAATAAAATTTCTATAATTGAGCGTCAGGCATGTTTGCAGAAATCTGTTTTGGATGGAGGGTTACAATTATCAAAAAGGGCAAAATTCAAGAAAAGAAGCAAAAAAAATGACAAATATGCGAAGAATGCAGGGTTATCACAAAGAATTTAGTAATATCCAAGATTCGCCCTCAAAACCCAAAGGTTTGAAAAAACGTAATATTGAATAATAATGTATATACCTAATATGGTTTGCAAAGTTCACTGTTTAATAGTTGGTTTTAGAGTATCAAACTTTTTATGGGCATTGCGTTTTTCGAAGGGGGTCTAGTGACATTGAAAAAGAGAGAAAACCTGAAATACCGGGTATTTGAATGTAACATTTAGAAAGAATTGTGGCAGACAAATAATAACGATTACATTGTTTTGACTTAAATATGGACGATTTATTTAGTGTTGAACGTTTCAACCAACCAACACGCCTTGAACGTTTCAACCAACACATTACAGATCAAATTGTGTTGGTATTGGCAAAAGAATAAACAAGAGTCTTACTCACAGAGTCTTATCCTCAACTCCAGTTAAAATGCTTTACAAGATACAATGACGCCGGTCATCCGACTTCCTTGGCGGCAAAAAATTGCAATAAACAGGGGAGTATAGTATTGGTAGGTCTGGAGCGAATTCTTGGGGAAGCCCAATGTGACAAGGGCGCCAATGAGCAATATCATGGTGGGGGGGGGGAATGTGATAAAGGTGCCAATAATTGATCAAATCGATAAATTTATTCTTAAAAAAAGAGTGGGAAAAGAAAAAAAGAGGGAAAGGAGGTTGCAAAAGAAATGTTTGGGGGGGGGGAGGGTAGGTATCCCTCCACTGCCTCCCGGATCTGTCAGTTGAGGATATGGTACAGATTATAAATAGTTAAAAAAGTTGATACATTAATTAAGTTGGAGCAAGTGACTAAGGTATATTTATTCATAGCTTAGATTTGCTTTCGCTAAATTCCTCCCAACATTTTTCAGAGCAGAAAGAACATATGCTCTAAAATGTGTTGGTTTGAACGTTCCAAAGTTAGTCTAGGAGCTATCAATACTAGTCACAGTACAGAATAAATTACTGTGCTGAAAAATAGAATTAAAAATGTTTATGGTGAGGCGATAACAAAGTAACTTAAATACGGTACGCTAACATATTCAGTAAGTACATAACCAACTTTTAAACACAATATTCCAATAACTTTTATTTCCAATTTTATATCCTTAATGCTTATTTGAAGCGCCTATCAATCAGTGCTATTAATGAACATAAATTGGGGAGGGAAAGAGCAAAGTGTATTTTTCATTATCTAGGCTACGGGGGGAGAAATTTTCATTTCTATTTTTTCAAAAAAAAAGTACCTAGAAGGATACTTCAATGAAAATGTCCCCTGAAAGGTATTTTTTTTTTTTAATCTAGGAAGGCGACACAGCCTTCCCCTTGGCCATACTCTAAATTGATGCCACTATTTTCAACATTTCTGTCTTTAAAAAGTTTTCAACGACAGAGTTGTCATACCCCAAAATCTGGTTTGGTTAGGCTAAAGTTCTGAAATTAATTTTCATTGTTCAAAATCTGTTAAATCTTTTGTTTTAGATCAAACACAGTACCCTGAGAAGGTCGACCACAGGCAGACCAGATTCTTAACCAGAATTTGGCCTTATTCTTGACTTTTTTCAGCAAAGGATCACACTTCCAAATTGGTTTTTGGGTATTCCGCCTGACACGGATCAGCGGGATGGCCACATCTTTAGCTTGCTTTATACATAAGATAATGTCACGATAATAGTGATTCAAATCAGCACGAGCATTGTCAATAATAGGGTGTGCATTTGTGCAAAGAAGATGGAAAAGGACACGTACGGTGGACAGTAGAGCTCCAAGTGTAGCAAGGTAAAGAGGCATGTTCGCACTAGACCAATCACAATTTTCAAACCACTTATGCGACATTGAGAGTTGGTTCGAGTATATGTCAGAAGTAACCATAATATCAAAATACAGAGGTAAACGATCATAATCCATCTCATCTTTATTAACATGTACTGCTGAAGTTTGTAATGAATGATGGCAGATACAGTGGTCTAAATTTGAGACAGAACCACTACAGTGGATATATGTAAAACTGAGGTCTTTCGTTAGGACCTTAAATACTGAGGGTAGACACTGAAAAAGCGCTTCCTTTTGTATCGAGGAAACGGTGATGTCACAGTTTAAGTCGCCTATAAGCACCCACTTGTATCCCAGACGCTCAATACCAGATATGAGAGTCTTTAATTTATTGTAGGCATTCGCATAGCTGGAGAAGGAAGAAACAGATCTTCTATCATGGGGCAAATAGGCGTTGATTATGATCACGTCTGCAAGCCGGGTTGCAAGATAGTGTTCAGAGGATTGGTAGCAGCTAGGAGACAAATAGCTAGGCAGAGATCTCTTAATTATACAGGCAAGACCGCCAGAAGGCCTGCCTCGGGTACGTCGGGCATTCGTGATGAAAACAACTTGTTGAGAACTTCGCCTTAGAAAGCTTACACTGCAACTTGGGAACAGGTATTCTTGTAAGAGAACAACATGATGATTAGCTAGTTTCTCATCAAGGCTTAACACTTCAACCTTTGTCCCATTGATGTTGAAAGAGCAAACTGAGACTTTATACTCATTCATGATTGCAAGCGAGAAGGTCGTGGAACTTTGGAATTAGCAAGAGCCTTTAGTTTGGAGCAACGAAAACTGTAAGCAACATGATCTCCACTACGATTTGCACACTTTGGGGTGTTACTGCAAGGTGAGTCACTGGAGTTCATATGGGGACCAGAGCACCGTGAGTATTTGTAGTTTTATCGGGACATTTTGCAGCAAGGTGGTCAGGTGATTGACATTTCCTGCAGCACCTAGGAATTCGCCGATATTCATGCACTCGGAATAGGAAAGAGAAAGGGCCGAGGAAAGAGAAATTTCGTCTTCGAACATAATTTTCACACAATTTGAGCTCCCAATTCTCTTAGCGTCTCGAACACCCCTGCAAGCTTTAAGAGGCGCAAGATCAATATCTTGTGCAATGCCTTTCATGATACCAAAAACTTTTTCTCCACCATTTTTGCTTCACAATCACGAAAAACCGAGCGCGCAGATTTGCAAAAGTCAGCAGCAAAATCAATTTATCACCAGAGGCTTGCACAGTATCAATGCACTCGTGACCAGAAATACAGTCAATTCTTTCCTTCCGTTTAGATGCATTATCGATATCACGTAGTACATTCGTGATAATAACAGTGGCTTTGCTGATGTCACTACCAGTAGCAATGCTCGGAAGGCTGGGGAAATTCAGATCATGAGCGGACATTTTCTCATTATCTTGCGAAAGTGTCTGTTGAATTCCATTAAGCTTAGAAGCTATCCTGGAGTAAGCAACTGCTGGAATACAGGGAACTTCGGCTGGGGAACGGAAAACAAAGACAGGCATGTCCTCAGAAGAACTCTGATTTCAGCATTCTGAAGTTCTAACATGTCTTTCAAATGATTCAAAGCTGCGTTTGAACCCGTGCGCCTTGGATAGGGCTCGGTCAATTTCAGCAGCGAATTCCACAGGATTTTTTTCGATTTGGAAATATCACTTGACTCGAAGAATTCTACTGCAAATTTTAAGATCACTGTAGCTTCGACACCTTTTTCATTATTAAACTGCAGAAAGTTCAGAACCGAGGCATAAACAAAGCAGTCCGTATACGAATCAGAGTCCATTTTCATGAAAAAAGTCTATTAATCCAATTCCGAGTCAAAAACATAACCATGGGCAAAACACGTCTTAACCGCACTAAAGCTGAATGGTAGTTGGATAAATTTCAGAAGCTCAAAATGCCAATAAGCGAGGAAAGCGTAGGCTCCTGCTATCTATTCCCCGCAGTTTAAGGGAGACACACTCCCGGCAGGTACAACGACGCTTGCTACAGAAAACCTCCCCTCTTCTGCTCGCTTATAAGTAAAAATTTCCAAAAATAATTAATCAGTCTATATCTTATATATATAAATCTTATATATATATAAAAATAAGTTGTCTGTGGGTTATGTCTATTACACTTTGTCTGTTACGCCAGATTATATCTTCTATATATATATATATATATATATATATATATATAAAATAAGTTGTATGTATTTTTGTGTTGAGGGTTTAACTGTAAAAACTGGGGATTGCATAAATATTTCGGAATATTTTGACAATAGATTAATGTAATTTGAAAACCTTAAAAAAGATACTTAAAATTTGAGGTTTATTATAAATTGTTGAGCTTTAGCAAGCTTGGCACGTGGAGATTTCTCCAACTGTCAATGTTATAGAATGTTACCAAAAAGCAAAACCAGGCTGGCGGTTCAAAGAGAAAGGGCCAGATTAGGAATGTGCAATTTACGTCAACGAAGGCGTGTCGAGGAACTACCAGAACAACACGAAACCAGACTTGCTGCTGAAAGAGAAAGTAAAAAAAGAAGGCGTATCGAGGAATCACAAGAGCAACGTGAAAACAGGCTTGCGGCTTCAAGAGATAATGCTAGATTAGGAATGTGCAATTTACGTCAACGAAGGCGTGTCGAGGAACTACCAGAGCAACGCGAAACCAGACTTGCTGTTAAAAGAGAAAGTGAAAAAAGAAGACGTGTCGAGGAATCACAAGAGTAACGTGAAAACAGGCTTGCGGCTGATAGAGAAAGTAAGAAAAGAAAGCGTGCCGAGGAATCACAAGAGCAACCTGAAAATTATTGCATGGCTTTCAGGTACAGCCCAGTCGATGATTATAGTAGATGTGTTCAAATTGGGACTATGTCTAAAATTTGTCCCTATTGCAAGGCCTTGAAATTTAATTGTGAAACAATGGGAATGTGTTGCGCCTCAGGAAAAGTTAAACTTCCTCTACTGGCTGCACCCCCAGAGCCAGTGAAGACTTTGCCTACTGGAACTACGTCAGAATCTAAGCGCTTTTTTTTATCAAACATCAGAAAATATAACTCATGTTTCCAAATGACGTCGTTTGGTGCCCAAATTGAAAATCAAGATAAATTTATGCCTACTTTCAAAGTAAAAGGGCAAATTTATCATAGAGCAGGGTCCCTTCTACCATTCTCAGGCGAGAATCATAAATTTTTACAGTTGTAATTCATCAGTGATAGAAATTCTGAATTGAATACACGTTGCGAAATTTCTCCCACCGTTGAAAGGACAATCGTTTCCCAATTGCAACATCTTTTCCACGAAAATAATAATTTAGTGCGTCTGTTCAACACAGAAATCGATTTGATGCCTACTGATACGCATAAAATTGTTATTTCCGCTGACAAAACGCCTCCTGGCCAACATTTGCGTAGATACAATGCTCCAACTATCGACGAAGTGGCAATCGTTATGGTCGGTGATCAGTTTTTACCTCGAGATATTATTCTTCATAAGCGAAACGCTCAGTTGGTAAGAATTGCTGAAACTCATCGATTCTACGATGCCCTACAATATCCTATCATTTTTTGGGATGGAGCCGACGGCTATCACTTTAATATTAAATTGATGAATCCAGCCACTAACAAAGAAATGACTAAGAAATGCAGTGCAATGCATTATTATTCCTATAGACTAATGATTCGGCAGGATGAAGAAAATTATATTTTAAAATGCCGTCAATTGTTTCATCAATACGTCGTTGATATGTATGCAAAAATTCAATCAGAACGTTTGCTATATATCCGTCTGAATCAGACCAAGCTCCGCTCTGAACAATACATTCATTTGCGAGATGCAGTTGTAAATGACGGTAATACCACAAACGTTGGAAGATTAACGATTTTACCTTCGTCATATGCTGGCAGTCCCCGTCATATGCATGAATATGCTCAAGATGCTATTGCGTATGTTCGTCTCTATGGTCGTCCAGATTTATTTATTACATTTACATGTAATCAATCTTGGGACGAGATACAGCAGCTTTTACTTCAAGGACAATCGGCGGTTCATAGACATGACATTACGGCCCGTGTCTTCCGGCAAAAGTTGAAATCACTGATAAACTACATAGTAAAACTTGAAGTGTTTTGGTCAGTGCGATGCTGGATGTACTCAGTGGAATGGCAAAAACGAGGTTTGCCACACGCACATATACTAAACTGGCTACATAATAAAATTACTTCTAACGAAATTGATGATGTGATTCCCGCTGAAATACCTGATGAAAATGTCGATAAGGGGTTATATGATATTGTTGTAAAAAATATGATACATGGACCTTGCGGTGCACTATACGAAAATTCACCATGCATGGCCAAAGGAAGGTGCACGAAGCAATATCCTCGACTTTTAGTATCCAACACAAATACTGGCAATGATGGTTACCCACAATATAGAAGAAGATCTACTGAAGATGGCTGTAAAACAGCAATAATAAAGAAGCGTAACGGTGCCACCATCGAAGTGGATAACCAGTGGGTTGTTCCATATTCCCCATTATTATCAAATACATATGTAAATACGTCAACAAAGGCAGTGACATGGCAGGTTTTGGCTTGCAGTCCGAAATCAAGGATATCGACGAAATCGTACAATATCAGGCTGGAAGATACATAAGCAGTAATGAAGCTGTTTGGCGAATTCTTTCATTTCCGATACATGAACGTAGTCCAGCTGTTGTTCACTTAGTGGTACATTTACAGAATGGTCAACGTGTTTATTTCTCGGAATCCAACGTGCAACAAAGAGCCCTGAATCCACTGGATACAAAGTTAACTGCTTTCTTTTCGCTATGCAAAAATGATTCTTTTGCAAAAAACTGCTGTATACTGAAGTGCCTTCGTATTACACGTGGAATACTAAAAATAAAGTATTTGAACCTCGAAAACAGGGTAAGTCAGTCGACGGCCAACCTACCATCTTCAAAGGTACCACGATAGGAAGACTCTACACCGTTCACCCCAATCAACATGAATGCTTCTTTCTACGCCTGCTTTTGGTGAATGTACCCGGTCCGACGTCCCTTGAGTATTTGAGAACTGTAAACGGTACTATACATGACAGTTACCGTAGTGCATGCCAAGCTCTGAATTTATTGGAGAATGACCAACACTGGGATAACTGCATCAATAACGCGTGCGAAACGTCAACTACAAGTCAAATTCATGCATTGTTTGGCATCATACTAACAACTTGCTCTCCATCAGCTCCTACAGAGTTATGGGAAAAATATAAATCAAAAATGTCCGAAGATATACTCCATCGAAAACAGTTAGAGACGTCAGATATGACTTTTGATTTTACATCAGAAATTTATAACTACACTTTAGTTATTATAGAAGATTTGTGCGTATGTATGGCAAACAAACCTCTTCAGGATTTGGGAATGCCTTCACCTAATCGTATCGCTGCTGTTTCGACATGTGTAGAACTGGATCGTGAACAAAGTTACAGTACGAGTGATCTATTGTCGTATGTACAAAATAACATTTCCAAGTTAACGTCGGAACAAAAAGACATTTATGATACGATAATGCATTGTGTCGATAACAACGTTGGAGAAATTTTCTTTTTGGATGCGCCAGGAGGTACTGGTAAAACGTTTGTGATAAAACTGATTCTGGCATCAATTCGATCAAAAAATGATATAGCGTTGGCAATTGCGTCGTCCGGAATAGCTCAATGTTGCTGCCTGGTGGAAGAACTGCTCATTCCACTTTGAAATTGCCTCTGAATTTGTATTCTACAGAAACTCCCACTTGCAATATTTCCAAATCATCTGGGATGGGTAAAGTATTGCAGCAATGCAAACTTATTATTTGGGACGAGTGCACAATGGCACACAAAAAATCGCTCGAGGCTCTGGATCAATGTTTGAAAGATTTGCGAGAGAATTCGAAACCCTTTGGCAACACATTAATATTGCTTGCGGGAGATTTCAGGCAAACATTACCTATAATACCTAGATCAACCCCTGCAGACGAAATGAATGCTTGCCAGAAAAATTCTAATTTATGGGCACACGTAAAAACATTAAAATTAACTACAAATATGCGTGTCCGATTGCAAAACAATGACTCTGGTCAAACATTTTCAGATCAATTGCTGGCAATTGGAAACGGAAAGCTCCCAGTAGACTCAATTTCAGGACGTATACAACTACCTGCTGAATTCTGTAATTTAGTGACGTCCAAAAATGAATTGATTGAAAAAGTATTTCCGAATATTCTAAACAATTATAAAAATAATAAATGGCTAAGTGAAAGAGCAATTCTTGCACCCAAAAATATAGACGTCCACGAAATCAACAAAATTGTTTTGACCAAGATTCGAGACCAGGCAGTCCTTTACAAGTCAGTTGACACAGTTTTAAAAATAACAATGGAAAACGTAATAGAGGCCACAATATTTGACAGGGCCTTTTGAAGGTGAGACTGTTCTTATTCCTCGCCTTCCCATGGTTCCAACGGATCTGCCTTTTCAATTTAAAAGATTGCAATTCCCAATTCGATTAGCATTTGCAATCACCATCAACAAAGCTCAAGGTCAATCATTAGAAAAATGTGGTATAGATCTTAATACTGATTGTTTTTCCCATGGACAATTGTACGTTGCATGCTCGAGGGTCGGTAAACCTGACAATCTATTTATATGCAGCGACGATTGGACAGCGAAGAATGTTGTATATTCGCAAGTTTCACACAGTTAATTTGTATTTTATCTATCTATCTATCTATATAAAAACGAGTTGTGTGTATGCATGTTTGTTTGTTTGTAAAAATAACGTTTGTATATGACGTCACTATTAGTACATAAGGCTTTGTATATGCACAGACAATGGGAAAGCCAAGAATGTTGTATATTCGCAAGTTTTACGTAGTTCAAAACACATATATAAATCTATCTATATTCATAGGTGGTGCACAGGGACACAACTACAATGACGCGTAACGACTTACGCGCGCGGGGTCGCCTAACAGCTAATCCCCTAACAGCTAGTGATTTGATAATTATGACCATAGGATTATCTCTCGCTTACTTAAATGCTGCGTAATAATATTACTCAAGGTCACGAACTTTAGTCCTTTGCCAGGTATTGCGAAATCTAACTAGTTCGCAGGGATTAAAATTCACAGAAAAAGCTTAGGCCTACTGGTTTGAATTTTTTTTTTTTTTTTTTTTTATAACCAACATTGAGCTTTATTTCCTTCATCAACACCAATTTAGTTTATAAATCCTTCCATATAAAAAAAAAGAATGGGATTTATCATGTGCTAAATGTTCTCTTGAGGTCTAATCACCAAGGAAAAAGTAGTTTCCGCTTCTCCTCTGCTCCGTATCCTTTACAGAATTGCGTTTATTAATTCTCGGCCTGAAGTTGTTGGGATCTCTTCTAAACGAAATTTCAAGAAGTTTCAAAAAGCGATTCATTCCGCTGAGAAGAGACTGTGGGGCGGTTGCAGAAGTATTCTGCG
>NW_027062961.1:43407-103409 GCF_032884065.1 Artemia franciscana
AATCATGGTTTATTATTTTTTCTTAATCTGCTCATGATTATATACATATACATACAAACAAAATACTGAGCCATGTCACTGATGAAATATATCATGATAATATGACGACTAGAACGACAAGACAGTAATGTAAAATTACAGTTCATGAAACTTCTTGAATAACAGCTCATAAAACATCATGAAACTTTTTGAGTTCAAGTCGATGAAACTTCTGAGAACACTATTCTTTCTACACTACTTTCTCGGTCACACTTTGAAGTTGCTCTTATAGTTTCTTCACTGTAATAGCCATATGCCAGAATAAAATATGGTGAACAATAAACTCAATGAACGAAAATATATTAGTCCCATTTGTACCAAACATGATATGTAACTCACAAATTTAAACATGAACAGTATCATATGTTTAATGCTAAAAAAAGGTACTATACAATCTATCAGAGAATTAATGCTTGCTTCATACTCGTGAAAATTTATATTTCATTAGGTGTATTAGATATGAAAGAACATTTATTTAATATTAATGAAAGCCGGAGATTCGACAATATAAACTAAGAGAAAATTACGCATAGGCCTGTAGTAAAATTGCTGTCTGGGTTTACTTTAAACACACCAACAACGATAAGAATAACACACAGCGTATTCTTGATTGAATTGGATTTACCGCATCGTAGGAAAATGCGGATTAATTTTTAATAGTCACCATTTTTGTTTTCATTGTTATAAGCGTTTTCGTAGCTTTTCATGCAGCTTTAAGTGAGAAAAGACATGAAAAAAATTGCAGATCTTCCTGTCTAAATTAGATCAATAATTTTACTTTAAATAATTATTGTAAAGTGAAATATTTTATCTTAATAATTGCGCAACCGCTGATGGTTATGAATTAATGCGGGGACGTGTCCAAACGCAGCCACCACTACCACTAAAGTCGTCTAGGTTCAATTGAATTTTGTCTAATAGGAATTAATCCTATTAATCCGATGATAAACTGAAAGTTCCACTGTCTATTAAGCATATAACTGGTCTTAAGCTATTTTAAAGATTTCATAACTTCTTTAGGTATATATAATCTTAGATACACAAATTCAGTTCTTGAAATAGGCTCTAGTCCAACCTTCTGCCTACTGAATTAGCCATTAGTGCCGGGCACAATATGTATGATTGTTGAGACGCCAGATGTCTGCCCATTGACGCTGAAGTTTCAGTATTCGGTTCCTTGATCGGCACTAGATTCTGTCAATGTTTCAGTCTCTCTGGCACTACTCTTACGCAATACTTTCCGTTGCTCCAAGTGCTGCTTTCTCCATTTTATCCGCCTGTTTTGAAACCAAACTTTTACCTGAAAAAAAATCGGATTTTTAGTTTTAACTGCTATCAGAGAAACAGTTCTTAGGTTGTGGTACAAGAGGTCGGTGTAATAGAGGTTAGCGAAAAGTGCAATTCTTTGGCTTAGAAAACTTTAAAAGTACGCGTAGCATAATAAAATTTCTATAATTGAGTGTCAGGCATGTTTGCAGAAATCTGTTTTGAATGGAGGGTTGCAATTATCAAAAAGGGCGAAATTCAAGAAAAGAAGCAAAAAAATGACAAATATGCGAAGAATGCAGGGTTACCACAAAGAATTTAGTAATATCCAAGATTCGCCCTCAAAACCCAAAGGTTTGAAAAAACGTAATATTGAATAATAATGTATATACCTAATATGGTTTGCAAAGTTCACTGTTTAATAGTTGGTTTTAGAGTATCAAAATTTTTATGGGCATTGCGTTTTTCGAAGGGGGTCTAGTGACATTGAAAAAGAGAGAAAACCTGAAATACCGGGTATTTGAATGTAACATTTAGAAAGAATTGTGGCAGACAAATAATAACGATTACATTGTGTTGACTTAAATATGGACGATTTATTTAGTGTTGAACGTTTCAACCAACCAACACGCCTTGAACGTTTCAACCAACACATTACAGATCAAATTGTGTTGGTATTGGCAAAAGAATAAACAAGAGTCTTACTCACAGAGTCTTATCCTCAACTCCAGTTAAAATGCTTTACAAGATACAATGACGCCGGTCATCCGACTTCCTTGGCGGTAAAAAATTGCAATAAACAGGGGAGTATAGTATTGGTAGGTCTGGAGCGAATTCTTGGGGAAGCCCAATGTGACAAGGGCGCCAATGAGCAATATCATGGTGGGGGGGGGGGGAGGGAATTTGATAAAGGTGCCAATAATTGATCAAATAGATAAATTTATTCTTAAAAAAAGAGTGGGAAAAGAAAAAAGGTGGAAAAGGAGGTTGCAAAAGAAATGTTTGGGGGGAGGGTAGGTATCCCTCCACTGCCTCCCGGATCTGTCAGTTGAGGATACGGTACAGATTATAAATAGTTAAAAAAGTAGATACATTTATTAAGTTGGAGCAAGTGACTAAGGTATGTTTATTCATAGCTTAGATTTGCTTTCGCTAAATTCCTCCCAACATTTTTCAGAGCAGAAAGAACATATGCTCTAAAATGTGTTGGTTTGAACGTTCCAAAGTTAGTCTAGGAGCTATCAATACTAGTCACAGTACAGAATAAATTACTGTGCTGAAAAATAGAATTAAAAATGTTTATGGTGAGGCGATAACAAAGTAACTTAAATACGGTACGCTAACATATTCATTAAGTACATATTCAGTAAGTGCAATCAGTGTTATTAATGAACATAAATTGGGTAAATTGGGGAGGGAAAGAGCAAAGTGTATTTTTCATTATCTAGGCTACGGGGGGAGAAATTTTCATTTCTATTTTTTCAAAAAAAAAATACCTAGAAGGACACTTCAATGAAAATGTCCCTTAAAAGGTATTTTTTTTTTAATCTAGGAAGGCGACACAGCCTTCCCCTTGGCCATACTCTAAATTGATGCCACTATTTTCAACATTTCTATGTCTTTAAAAAGTTTTCAACGACAGAGTTGTCATACCCCAAAACCTGGTTTGGTTAGGCTAAAGTTCTGAAATTAATTTTCATTGTTCAAAATCTGTTAAACCTAGGAAATATGTAAAGTTAATGAGAGTAAAGAGTTCAACAAATATAGAGTTTTTTAAGCTTAAAAATAACCGGATCTATTCAATAATTATTATGTGTGTATTTTACACCGGTTTTGAACTAAAAATTATTCAGAGATTGTAATTCTAAAGAAAAAAAGAAACAGTCAGGTTTATTCATACTGAATTATTTACGTCAGTTTTAGAGCTAGAAATTCCTTTATATTGATCGATTTTATGATAACTTCCCTAAGTTCGAGAGTTTAGTGCAATAAAATTGAAATTTTCCGATACTCGATTGGTGAAAATGTTTACTTATAAGGTATCAATTTTTTTCGACGTCCATTAAGTTTAGCATATTGCCAAATATTGCCTTTTATGTGAAAGTCAGTTTATTATTCATACGCGTATGCCCCTAAATCACTGCGCCTGACTCAAGCTCTTAAGATAGGAAAGTAACCATAGGCTATATTTCATTTTCATTTCAGCAACTCCGGGGCCACTTTATCGAACACTATCATTAAATATAAACAAGTAACTGTTATACCGCATGCTACTTGGAATTTTTCAGAAATTTTGATAGATATTTTCTGTGGAGATAGAAAAAAAGAACATAGTATCTTCAATATTCTTGTACTCAACTTTCTTCTAAACATATTGATAGACCAGTTTGACCTCTTTGAACGACTTTTCCTCCCCTGATATAAATCGAAGAGGCCGCATTATATTAGGTCACATTATATTATGTTTTTGAACGGATTAGTGGCGTGTAATCGAACATACACAGGAAGCGATCGAATCGACATCGAATCTAACCAAAATCGCATGCGATGTCGAATCGAACTTCCAGTTGCTGGAACAAAGTTGCAAAGCAGTCATAAAGGACCCATCCTGGGAACGGACACAAACTGTCTAATCTTTAATGGGACAAATCATGTGCTTTTTTTTCGGATGACTTCGTGGTTTCCTGAGACGGTTGACATTCAAATCCGGCGTGAACTTATCAGATGGCTAGAAAAAAAATATGTTCAATTCCTAGTGGTTTTTGTTGACAAATATCTAGAGGAATCTAAGCCACTAACTCCCAAGGAAAATACTAACCCTGTTTTCCTACGTATTCGTTAAGCCTGACCTTCAATATTGTTCTGCAGTTTCACTATCTACTTTCAGATCACAGCAGTTCTGCATTACTGCTCATTAAAAGAGTTCATGAGCCCCTAATATCGACACCTAGGTTCTAATTTTTCTGTAAATTACGCGTACAAGGCTATGGAACGCACTTTAATAAAAGCTGCGGTCCTGTGGGCTTATATACTTTAAGAAATCATTTACACAAGATGACAAAATCATAAGATGACAAGATGAGAAATCATACAAATGATGTATACAAAAATGGCTGCACACCTGCTACTACCATTGTTTAGAAGGCTACTCCCATTAATATCAAAGCTTCACGGTATAAACACATGATATATATATACGAAATTCATATACCCCGGCACCAAAAACTAGGCTAGAATTTCCCCCTAGCAGTAAGTACTATAAAATATGTAAAGCACTCTCACAATGCCTACGATCATTGGGTCTATCAGATTCTTAAAAAGAATCTAAAGCAATATTATTTGTTTGTATACATTAATTTTTACTATGATTATTTCAGAAAAAAATATAGGGGTCAGATTAATTAATTATTTTCATTTGAATTGATATTTCTAGGGACGTAATCAGAGGTTGAAAAACCGAGAAGCCTGCAATACATTTAGAGTCTGCTATGACTATAGGACCAAACATACAGTCATCCACACAGAATCATTTATTTTGCGATTTTTTTCTTTTTTAATTAAGCCACTATTCAACTTGAATTTAAAACTGCCGAGTTAGTTTTAGATTTCTGGAATAATCGAGTGCTACTCATGGTATCTTGGAATTATGGCCAGAACAAAGCCTGAATAACAAATTGATGTAACCGGGGTAAAGGTGAAGACAATCGTGGTGTTCTTAGGCAGAATTTTAGAAAAAAATCAAGATCTTTCTAAAACAAAATTGCCTTGAGCTGGTCGTGCTTAATCAAGAAAATATGATTTTCCCTAAGACACCACGTATAAGACCCATGAGTCTTTTTTGGCTTTAGGAAAGATAGCACAAACACTTACTTGAGACTCTGTAAGCTGTAAACTTGCAGCAAGATAAAGTCTTTCAGGTCCAACCATATATTGTTGTCTTTCGAATTCGGCTTCTAATCTTTCTAGCTGCTCGGCGCTGAATATTGTTCTCACCCTTTTTGATCTAGATAACATGGGATTTTCATTTGGTGGAAAATTTAAGGACTGCTGCTTTCGGTTTGCCTCTCGATAGTGTGAAGGAAAGTAATTAGTTGGACTAGGAGAACCTTGAAAAAGATTAATATTTAAAATCATAATAAAAATTTGGTATTAGGATAGCTTTCTTCTAAATTTAAGGTATTCAAGACTATAATTCAAATTCAGAGATTATTCAAGTTTTCTTCCATACGACTTAATTTGCTTCTTTTTAACATTATTGTAGCTGTAAAAAAAAAAAAAAAAAAAAAACTGAAGTATGTCTAGGTAGCAAAAAAGGAGCATACCACTTTTCCGCATTTCTTAGTTTTTCCCGTGTCATGAATATCAAGGATCTTGTCTTTGAATAAGAAAACTCTACCGCACTTAGCAACAACCCTAACATACTAAATAGATAAAATTAAATGCATATAAACTTATACTTCTTTGGCTTGGGAAGAGAATTAAAAGGTTAATTGACCATGCCTCCTAAATTGAACCGCCCAGGCTGCTATTCCTTGAATTTTTTTTTCCCGAAGATATTGAAAACTCAGTCGTGAACTTTAGATCTTAGTATGTAGGCTATATATGTTAAACTTAAAAGTATATATATATATATATATATATATATATATATATATATATATATATATATATATATATATATATATATATATATATATATATATATATATATATATATATATATATATATATATATATATATATATATATATATATATATATATATATATATATATATATATATATATATATATATATATATATATATATATATATATATATATATATATATATATATATATATATATATATATATATATATATATATATTGAGATTTTTCAAGCGTGAGATTTTTAAATTCTCAGGAACAACCCTGAAAAAGCCATGCATTCACTTTCTTTTGAGTTAAGCATAGTAAAAAAAAGTCAAGGTAACCGCTTTTTCACTCATATAAACCGTTTCGTTCTTAAGGAATACCAATTGTGCTAGCAAGACAAAAATAAAAAATAAAGGAGTGGTGCCGTTAGAAACTATTCTAGGGCACTAGGAAAAATAACTGCAGTATAAAATCCACCAGCCTCTATTTATATCTTTATCAAAGTGTGAACAACAGGCCGTTTTTCTGTGATTATTTTTACTGGACGGTTTATCGCTTTACTACCATGCCTGGACTTGTCATTAGGAGCCATTTTCAAATCATCAATAAAAAAAAATTCTTAACTAGTTACAGTACACTATTTCAAGGGGGATTCTATCGTTTCGTGTAATTTCCCTTCAAATGCAAAAAAAAAATATATTTCAAGCAAAATATGGGACGCTGGAGAAATATTGTTGAAATCATTACATTAGTTATTTTTTTATATGAAGGATCCCCTCCCCCACCTACATCCCAGTCCTTTTTATGTGTGCTTGCTATTAGGATACCTATATTTATATACTCCTTTGTTGCTGTTATTTTTGTACTTTTAGTACTTACCTGCTTACTTTAGTAAGGTACACATTTTCATATCCCTTTGTTTTTACAGTTCCTTTGTAATTAACTATTCATATTCTAAAGATAAGCATCTTTAATAAGTTATTGCTCCTGAATCTAGAAGTAGTTTCGATTTTGTTTTAAAGGATAGTATAGAAACTGGTGGATATTCTTACATATTACTGGCTCGGAAATTTTTTTTTCAAGATTGGCAATGGCAATTAGTTATAGAATGCCCAAAAATCAAGTCTGGTTAGTTTTAAGAACTCAAATTTAAGGATTAATTGATCCGGTAAGATCTTAAATTACCTTATTTCTGTATGCCGTTGTTACGTGAATATAGTTGTTAGTTTTGAATTTAAAGATTTTGGTGCTAATGAGAGGAGGTAGGATTTTAAAAAAATCACAAGAACAAGCAAGAATTTTTATTTTTATGCGGAAAGAATCTTAAAGTATAGACCTTCCTTTTAGACAAGAATATATAATACTTTATATAGATATAAAGTATATCTTTTCTCTCAGGTGGAATTTCTTTCCCATAAATAGGAATAGGTTTCAACAATAATGCCAATTACCGAAGAACTTGTTCAGAGTCTCATAAATTTAATACACTGGTTGAAGGGATGAAACTATCCAAATTACTTTTGAGACCAGGTTTTGATGAGAAATAAGAACAAGAAATTTTGTAAACAAACAAAATCAGGAAAAATTAATTTATAACCCAGAGCAATATCTTGGTATTAGGAGGAGAGAGGGTTGGGAAGCTATTGCCATAGTAGTGATTAATATTATTGGAAAGAACGTTGAGTGGTAAAGTGAATGACATATTTTTTGTTGTTGTTGTCTCTGTATTGCTTCTGAACCATACATGTATTTTTTCACATTGCTCCAGAAATATGAGCCAAGTTTCAATAATCTGTACGTTTGGGGGCGGGGGTCTTAGGTCTCTAGATTTAAATTCTAGAAAGAGTCACAGGTGATAATTCATGAAAATTTTTAGGACAGTAAAATGTCTTTTTCGAAATCTAGGGGGTAAATTTGTCATTTTTTAGTGTTTTTTTTTTCAATAAAAATACAAAAATATGCATTTTACAATGAAATGCACCCAGAAAAGGTATTTTTCCAAATATAGGGGGATAGAGAGGAAAATTCTAGGGGGCCCATGTCCCCTCCAATTGACGCCACTGGAGAGGACAAATCCTTGGAAATATTTCCAGGATGAGAAAAATATAAGAAAAAGTCTATTTTGACAGAAAGCATCATAATTAAACCGCATCTTGCAAATTTCTATGCATATCTATCTAAAATTTCTTGCAGTTTCTATCTATTTTTGGTTTCCCCTTGGACAACAGTTTTCCCGTAGTCCTCCCCACCGGCACACCTCCCCACCGAAACACCTCCCATCAGGCACCTTGTCTGAGGTCCCTCTCTATTTTCCTTTTAGCTATTTTACATTTTTTTCAACAATAGCAAAACACTGACTCACCATCACTGATACCATCGAAATCTTTCTCTGATCTATCAATTGAATCGTCCCTTCTACAATCATTGTTAATACCTAGTATTGACTCAATACTAAATGCGTTTCTTCTTTTTAATTTCAAAGCTTCAATTTGCTGCTGTTGAAAAATCCTATTTAAAAGCATCCTTTGAAATAAGTCTGAATCTTTACTTGTGCACCCACTGTCACCCGGTTGCTTCATATACGTTTGAGCCATTGCGGCCATCCATATAGGCTGGTTATAAGCCCAATTGCTTTTAGCATGTAAAGAAGAATTGTGCATTCTGGTAACAGTATGTATTTGAACTAATCTTTCTTCCTTGATATCAGGAAGCCAATTTATCGGTTTTCTTTTGAAGATGGTCCATTAAATTAGAAGCCGTGGGCGGGGCTAGTGAAATGCTAGCCAATAGTATTGTAGGAGAAATCACCTTATAAACTTGAAGAGTCTTTCCATATAGGATTTCCACGGTAATTATTTCAAAGTAATGGGACATGGGCAGGGAAATCAAAATTGAGAGTAATTCCTTATTGATAGCTGGCTTGAGTTTATGTTGAAGATAGTTCTAAGAAGAGGAAATATTAAGAAGCCAAGTGAAATGTGCAAAAATAAGGAGTTTCAAGAAAATAGTAGACTTGATTGAGATATCTTGCATATGTTTTTTTTTGTCAGAGAAATAGTGTAGTATGATACCCACTTAAATTTCATCATAAGAAGCGCTTTCAGAGTTATAATGATCGGAAAATAAATCCCAATAGAACACGAAAACTTAACAATTTCTTGTTATGTGATCTCTTTATCTTGCTCTTTCCATAATCTATGACTACTGGTTTGATATAATCAAACATGGTAAAAAAATAATGAATTTTAAAAAAAAAAAAGAAAATCACGCATGCATGCTAATCCTTAACTGGAAAATAACAAATTTCACATTCCGGAGATAGAACATTTAGATCAATTTTTATGGAGATGGTAATATAACCAAAAAATGATACATTTGAAAACAACGGCCTAGATAAAAAAAAACTCCAGTGGGGCACATGCCTCTCTCTGGTCCGCCACCCCCAATTGACGCCTCTGGTTTGATCCCTCTTTCTAAAATGATGAAAATATTCATATGCTAATAGGTCCTGTTTAGAAAACTTAAAACTGACGGATTTTGAATGTTTACACTCAGTTTAAACAGTAAATTATGTCGCTGCATATTTTGTAGTATTAATAATGATAATTAAAAAAAAATATCATTTGGGAACAGGCTGGTAGGCATGATTTTGGGAGTGGAATAATGAAAAAACGCCTTTTATTTGATACCATGAATAAAAATAAAATTTGAAATCTTTGACAATTTTTGAACTTTTTTGGGAGGGAGGATAGGCCTCATGGCCCCTATCTCTGGTTACTTCCCTTTTCATGACTATTGTTCTATAAAAAATATAAAATTTCGCGCGTATGCAAGTTTGGGCTTGACACCTCTTTTTAGAGTTCTATGATATCCATAGTTTAATGCTGTAATTTTCATTCTGCGAATACATTCCTTTTTTTTCTAAAATAAGATAATTTTGTCAGATTCATTTCTCTAGGATGTAATTTCAAGTTTAATGAATTGTACATGTTTGAAATCAAAACAAAAACCCAATGCTTCTGATATAAATATGTTATTATCGAAATTCTTTTTTTTTTAGTTTCAGTTTGCATAAGCAGGAATCGCTTTTTGTATTTATTAAATAAAAAAAACAAGTTTTTTTAACTGAAAGTAAGGAGCGACATTAAAACTTAAAACGAACAGAAATTACTTCGTATATGAAAGAGGCTGCTTCCTCATCAACGCCCCGCTCTTTACGCTAAAGTTTGACTCTGTCTCTCAATTCTTCTTTTTAAAACAGTAAAAAACTTTAGCGTAAAGAGCGGGGCGTTGATGAGGAAGCAGCCTCTTTCATATACGAAGTAATTTCTGTTCGTTTTAAGTTTTAATGTCGCTCCTTACTTTCAGTTAAAAAAACTTGTTTTTTTAATTTAATTTCTGAACGTTTTTGAATCAATGCATGTTTTGATTTTGGCTCTCCGCAGAGGAATAATTAAAACGAAATTTGCATTTTTTTTTTTTTTGGCCAAATGGCTTTTCATAATTTTGATCGAATGATTTTGAGAAAAAAAGAGCGGGGGAGGAAGCCTAGTTGCCCTCCGATTTTTTGGTTAATTAAAAAGGCAACTAGAACTTTTAATTTTTTACGAATATTTTTATTAGTAAAAGATTTACGTAACTTATAAATTAGCTTACGTAAAGAACTTTTGTATTCTCATATTTTTATTACATATATGAGGGGGTTCGCCCCCTTGTCAGATCTTCGCTCTTTACACTAAAGCTTAAATTTTGTCCCAATTCATTAAGAATGACCCCAGAATCACAAAAGCCGTAGAATAAATAGTTGAAATTACTAAAAATACTTTAACGTAAAGAGCGAGGTATTAGGAGGAGGTGAGCCCCTCAAATGGGTAATAATTTCTGTTTGTTTTAAGTTTTAATGCTGTTCCTTACTTCCAGCTGAAAGAACTTTTTCATATTTATTTTTTCATTGTGTTTTTAAATAATGCTAGTAAATCCTGCGCTCCCTTCATGGAGATTTTCTTACCCCATGACAAATTATCGATGGAAAGTTCCCCCAGCATATCCCCCTCTTCTCAACCCCTCCCCCAACCAAAAAATCCTCCTGAAAACGCCTGTACACTTCCCAATAACCATTACTATATGTAAGCATTGGTCAAAGTTTGTAACTTGTTGCCCCTCCCATGGGGACTGTGGGGGAGTAAGTCGTCCCCAAAGACATAGTTATAAGGTTTTTCGACTACGCTGAATAAAATGGCTATCTCAGAATTTTGATCCGTTGACTTTGGTCAAATAATTAGCGTGGGAGGGGGCCTAGGTGCCCTCCAATTTTTTTGGTCACTTAGAAAGGGCACTAGAACTTTTCATTTCCGTTAGAATGAGCCCTCTTGCAACATTCTAGGACAACTGGGTCGATACGATCACCCCTGGGAAAAAAAAACAAAAAAAAAAAACAAAAAAACAAATAAACACGCATCCGTGATCTGCCTTCTGGCAAAAAAAATACAAAATTCCACATTTTTGTAGATAGGAGCTTGAAACTTCTACAGTGGGGTTCTCTGATACGCTGAATCTGATGGTGTGATTTTCGTTAAGATTCTATGACTTCTAGGGGACGTTTCCCCCTATTTTCTAAAATAACGCAAATTTTCTCAGGCTCGTAACTTTTGATGGGTAAGACTAAACTTGATGAAACTTATATATTTAAAATCAGCATTAAAATACGATTCTTTTGATGCAGGTATTGGTATCAAAATTCCATTTTTTAGAGTTTTGGTTACTATTGAGCCGGGTCGCTCCTTACTACAGTTCGTTACCACGAACTGTTTGACTTGGGAAATAAACAAGCTTTATCTGTAAGGACTGTGAATTTTTATAAGTCAATGTGTGAAAAACCACAGGCATAACAAAAAATAAAGGTGTTCCTTGCTCGTCGGCCGCAAAGGAATAACATATCTTTAAGGTGGTAATGCCCCCCTCATAGGCTGCTGGGGGCAGTTCCAAATACATATTAAATATCTACTTGCAATGCAGTTTGCTTTGACTAAACAATTTTTTTCCGAAAATTGATCCTAAGAAGTCCTATGCATTCAAAAATTGAATTATTGATAAATTAAGAACATATTGGGTAGCTATTACCTCTTCTTCTAAACATTTTTGTCGGTAATAATAATTGGCAGGCCTAATGCTTGTACCATCTCAGAATTATCATCTTCTGTGAGTTGTATATCTGGTGGGTTTATCAAGTGAGTAAATAAATTAAAAAAAACAAAAACATGTTTTTTCAACTGAAAGCAACGAGAAACATTAAAAATTAAAACAAGCAGAAGTAATTCCGCATATAAGGAGGTCTGTCCTCTCATCAATACATTGCTAAAATCTTCACCCTAAAGTTTGCTAGTACTCTTGAAAAAGCTTCCGATTCTAGTAAAATGGGCCTTGGGCTTCAGGAGTCGTTCTGGAGAATTGGGATAAAGGTCAAACTTTAATGTAAAGAGCGAAATACTAAGAGGGGGTAGCCTCCCTTATGTTTGGAATGATCTCTATTTGTTTTAAGTTTTAATATTGCTCCTTACTTTCAGTTGAATAAACTTTTTTTCGTTATGTAATTTGTGGCTGTTTTTCAAGTAATTCCGAAAAATCCGGCCTCACCTCCACGGAAAATTCCCTCCACGAAAAACTCCTCTGTGGAAAGTTTCCCCGCGTTAAATATTCCACCCATGTGAAATTTATCCCAGACAATTCTATTCTTGCTGAAAATTCCCCTCAGAAAATTTCTTTTGGACGATTCCGCTTGAAAAATTCACCCTAGCATACTTTCATTTGAAAAAAAGACTTGTCTTTTATTTAATTTCTGATCGTTTTCAAATCATCCGGAACTCATTCCGCGGAAATCTTAACTCCGATCGAAAGTTTCTTCGTGGAAAATCCACCCACCCCTTGCAAAATACCCCAGACAATTCGAAACCCGTTCAAAAGTTTCTATGGACACTTCCCACAGAATATGTTCACATTTAAAATTGGGTCGCCAAAGAGGAAGTAAGAAAAATAAAATGAAGTTCTCAAAAGAATTCCGGCAAATATACCCTGTTTAAAATTTCATCTGGAAAATTTACCCCCGGAAACTTCCCTCCCCACGGAAAATTCTTTTCGTGAGAAATCCCCCCTCCGAAAAATGTCTAAACTTTCCAGTAACAAATATTATGTTTAAAAAAGGGCAAATTTCATAAGTTAAAACCCTTTTCTATGGGACTTTTGGGAGTCCTGATATCCCTTTTGGCATAGTTATTGTACATTTCAACTATACTGAAGAAAATGACTATCTCGAAAGTTGATCGAACGACTTTAGGGAAAAAAGAGGCTTGGGAGGGGTGCTAGTCACCCTTCAATCTTTTTGTCACTTAAAAAAGGCATTAGAAGTATTAATTTCTGCTTGAAAGAGCCCTCTCCCGATCTCCTAGGACCATTGGCTCAATACGATAACCCCTTGAACAAGAACAACAAAACCATCAAACAAACACGCATATGTGATCTTTCTTCTTGCTAAAATGCAAAATTCCACATTTTTGCTGGCGGGAGCTTGAAGGGTTCCTTGTAGGTTCTTTGTTACACTTAATCTGATGGTATGAATTTCATTAAGATTCCTTAACTTTTTGGGGGGTTTTCTCCCTTTTATGGAAAATCAGGCAAGTTGTCCCAGACTTGGCAATATCAAACTTTATGATTACTGTATATTTGAAATCAGCATAAAAATTCAATTCTTTTGATGGATCTGTTGCTATCAAAATTCCTTTTTTTATTTAAAAAAAAATTATTTTTTTTCTTTTCAATATTAATATTGGGTCGAGTCGCTCCCTACTTATAGTTCACTACCACAAACTGTTTGATCTTCCGTTCTAAGATCCCATCTGTCGAATTTTGGGGATTTAACCTGTGTTTCTTGAATTATGAAAGTTCTCTTATGCTAAAATCTTTAGATGAAAAAAAAAATTAATAGACTTTAAATGAATAGAATCAGCATAAATAATAAATTCCCCTGATTATCTAATTCTAGAATTTTCCGAATTCTGCTCATCCAGTTAGTCCGACTGGATGAGCCCTTCCCGTTCCTAAACTAAACTTTTTTTTTTTTTTTTAAAAAAAAGTATGATAGATCCATCGTAATTGGCTGAAAAATACCCCAAACAGCCTACCTTCTTCATGTCAACTGCCAGGATTAGTAACAGAATGTTACAAAACTTTAATTCTCTATCAACTTCAGTCAAATTTACAATCGTAATCACAAGAAGAGATAATATCGCCAAATTAGGTTTTAATCAAAGAGAGGCATTCATCAAGCTCATTGAGCGGAAGATCCAATAAAATTGATATAATCTCAAGTGAAGTTGGACATGCTAACATCAATAGAAGAAAATTAAAATCTGAAAGATGAAGAACTTACTATTGTATATGTGGCAAGTTTTGTGGCATGCTCTCCAAATGACTCTTTGGGGCACTGGTATTCATTCAATTACTGACTATCATTTGTTATAAATAATTAACTGTCATTTGAAGAGACGAATGAGTTGCAACTGTATATAAACAACCTTTTTTTTTATGTTGGGTTTTAATAACGGTCTTCAAAGCACTTTTGTGCTCTGAAAATTAACAATCAGGAATTTTGAAGTTTCTTCTTATTTTATGACACAAAGTGTAGCTTCTGAAAGCCTTCAAAATTCATTAGCGCACATCGTTGTACCCGTGACAAAGGGTATATCGGGACTTTATATATATATATATATATATATATATATATATATATATATATATATATATATATATATATATATATATATATATATATATATATATATATATATATATATATATATATATATATATATATATATATATATATATATATATATATATATATATATATATATATATATATATATATATATATATATATATATATATATATATATATATATATATATATATATATATATATATATATATATATATATATATATATATATATATATATATATATATATATACATACGTTGGGGTGGCGCTTCCCGCCACCCCAACGTAAAACTTACGTAATTACGTAAAACTTGCGAATATACAACATACTTTGCTGTCCCATTGTCTGTGCATATAAATAGATTGTCAGGTTTACCGACTCTTGAACATGCAACATATAATTGTCCATGGGAAAAACAATCCGTATTCAGATCTATACCTCATTATTCTAATGATTGCCCTTGAGCTTCGTTGATGGTGATTGCTAATCGAATATTCCCTGTGTCCCCGTCGTCATTTATATATCCCCCCTGTGCCCCTTTGGCGTCCCCGTTGTAGCTGTGTCCCTGTGTCCCGGTCGTCATTTATATTTCCTGTGTCCCGGTCGTCATTTGTGTCCCGGTGTCCCAGTCTGTAATTTCTCTTTGAGTGTCCCGGTCGTCATTTATATTCCTTGTGTCCTGGTGTCTCGCTCGTTATTTGTGTCCCGGTGTCCCGGTCTGTAATTTCTCTTTGAGTGTCCCGGTCGTCATTTATATTCCCTGTGTCCATTTATATTCCCTGTGTTCTGGTGTCCCGGTCTGTAATTTTGTCTTTGAGTGTCCCGGTCTGTAGTGTCATCTTATAATGACGTCATATACAAAGCCTTATATACTTATATCTTACGAATATACAACATTCTTCGCTGTCCCATTGCCTGTTCATATAAATAGATTGACAGGTTTACCGACCCTTGAACATGCAACATATAATTGTCCATGGAAAAAAAAAAATCAGTATTCAGATCTATACCTCATTATTCTAATGATTGCCCTTGAACATTCCCTGTGTCCCGGTCGTCATTTATATATCCCCCAGTCATTTATATATCCCCCCTGTGCCCCCCGGCGTTTCCGTTTTGTTTGTGTCCCTGCGTCCCGGTCTTTATTTATATTCTCTGTGTCCCGGTCGTTATTTGTGTCCCGGTCTCCCAGTCTGTAATTTCTCTTTGAGTGTCCCGGTCGTCATTTATATCCCCTGTGTCTCGTTGTCCCGATCTGTATTTTCGTCAGTCGACAAACATGACGTCAGTCGACAAACAACTTCGTGACAGAATAATGCTCAATCCTCATAATGACATCAGTCGACAAACATGACGTCAGTCGACACACAAACATGACGTCAGTTGACAGACACACAGACAAACAACTTATATATATACTAGCTGTTGGGGCGGCGCTTCGCGCCACCCCAACACCTAGTTGGTGGGGCGCTTCGCGCCCCCCCAAGCCCCCCCCGCGCGCGTAAGTCGTTACGCGCCATATTAGTTACGCGCCATTGTAGTTGTGTCCCTGTGTCCCACCTGTGAATAGAGATAGATATAAATATATGTTTTTAACTACGTAAAACATGCTAATATACAACATTCTTCGCTGTCCCATTGTCTGTGCATATAAATAGATAGTCAGGTTTACTGACTCTTGAACATGCAACATATAATTGTCCATGGGAAAAACAATCCGTATTCAGATCTATACCTCATTATTCTAATGATGTGTCCCTGTTTCCCGGTCGTCATTTATATTCCCTGTGTCCCGGTCGTCATTTGTGTCCTTGTGTCCCAGTTTGTAATTTCTCTTTGAGTGTCCCGGTCGTCATTTATATTCCCTGTGTCCCGGTGTCCCGGTCGTCATTTGTGTCCCTGTGTCCCGGTCGTCATTTATATATCCCGCCTGTGCCCCCGGCGTTCCCGTTGTAGCTGTGTCCCTGTGTCCCGGTCGTCATTTATATTCCCTGTGTCCCGGTCGTGATTTGTGTCCGGTTGTCCCAGTCTGTAATTTCTCTTTGAGGTTCCCGGTCGTCACTTATATTCCCTCTGTCTCGGTCGTCATTTGTGTCCCGGTCTGTAATTTCTCTTTGAGTGTTTTTTCTTTTTAGTTTTTTTTTTAGTTTTTTACCTTTTTTCCTTTTTCAGTTTTCTTTTTCTTCTTTATTTTTCAGCGTCACTATGAAGTACATATCGACGAACCTTTGTTTTTTTAACTTAAATCTGGTAGACATTGATGACCTTATCCAAGTCAAAATCCCCAAGCCAATCATCATCGCTATCATTTTCAGTTTTGATATGTTTTGACTCTCGCTGTCCAGGTGGATTTTCATCTAACTGCGCGGTTTTGCGTTCTTTAGCCGCAAGCCTGTTTTCTTGCTGTTCTTGTGATTCCCCGGCACGCTTTCTTTTCTTACTTTCTCTATCAGCTGCAAGCCTGTTTTCTTGCTGTTCTTGTGATTCCTCGGAACGCTTTCTTTTCTTACTTTCTCTATCAGCAGCAAGTTTTTTGGCATAAACTCTTTGAGCAGCTTCCTTGGCTGTTGCCATTGTAGGTTCTTCAGTCATTTTACAATTAAACATTTTTCCGTGAACAAATGTCTTAAATATCTTGAATGACGTCACCGTCAAAGCAAAAATGACGACAACTAATTTCATGACGTCAGTCAGCACAGAAACATGACGTCACCTGATCCACAGACAGACAGGCAACTTATTTTTATATATATAGAAGATATATATATATATATATATATATATATATATATATATATATATATATATATATATATATATATATATATATATATATATATATATATATATATATGCATATAAATAGATTGTCAGGTTTACTCACTGTTGAACATACAACATATAATTGTCCATGGGAAAAACAATCCGTATTCATATCTTTACCTCATTATTCTAATGATGTGTCCCTGTGTCCCATTCGTCATTTATATTCCCTGTGTCCCGGTCGTGATTTGTGTCCGGGTGTCCCAGTCTGTAATTTCTCTTTGAGGTTCCCGGTCGTCATTTATATTCCCTGTGTCCCGGTCGTCATTTGTGTCCCGGTGTCCCGGTATGTAATTTCATCAGTTGACAAACATGACGTCAGTCGACAAACAATTTCATAACGCATACAGCTCAATCCTTAAAATGACGTCAGTCGACAAACGTGACGTCAGTCGATACACAAACATTGGTAAGCTATTAAGTCATTAACTCCCTTTGCTCCTTAGCTCGTTAACTCGTTAATTACTATGTGTAACACCCTAGAGAGGTTAATTTAACAATGAAACAGTTGGCACTTGAGTTGTGCAATAAAATTGGAAGGCTAGAAAGTAAACATGAAAAAATGAAAAGATAATACAAATCCCCCTACACATTAAAAAAAGGAATTCCGCCCTCTAAATTACCATGAATTGACCCCTTTTGAAGGGGTCGTAGAAACTTAGAAGAAGACTCATTTCATTGGAAATTCAAGTTCTAGTTTCGTTTTTAGGAGTCGAGAGCTAGCTTCTGTGTTTGCGTATTGATGTAATGTTAATAGGGTTAAAATGCGGGGACAGAAATTCTAAAATAGCCCTTCAATTTTTTATCGTCTATGACGTTACCCCGTCTTGAAAAACAATCCTACAGAGTCGATAGTATGACGTCAACATCGCAATGAGTCCCATGTTCATATTGACTGTTATCAATAAACAACTTAACTAAACTATCAACTCTACCTGTCTTGACAAAATAGCTAACAGTTGGGACGACATCATAGTGATCATACCATTATCAAAGCCCATTGAAACTAAGAAGAGAGGAACCAACAGATCAAAGACAGCAACAAAACAAAAAAAGAGAAAGGTGTGTTAGAACAAAACAGAAAGAAAGTCGAAAAGGAACAAACTGAGTATAAGAACAACAACTATTTAAGAATTTAAAAGGTGGTACTGCTGCGGGTGTTGATGGTATACCAATAATATTATTTAAGAATTTTCTTTCCATTTTGATGCTGATAATTGTTCTTCTTTGTAATAAGGTGTTAACGTTAGGGCAATGGCCAAGCGCTTGGAAGACATCATTGTTTATACCACTTTTTAAGGCCGTGATTAAGTGAACTTGAAAACATCGAGCTTCAAAATTGAAGTTAGGTTAGCCTTCTGTCTTTTAATTCTCTAGAAACCGTCGATTGTCAAAACTTCAAATAGCACCAATTATCAAGTCTTTTGAAAGGTTTTGATAGACAGCTTCCTTTGGTGAGATGCTTCAGCCGAGAAATAGTAATATATTTGGCTGCGTCTTGCAAAGCTTGGTTACCGACCAAGGGAGAAGAGAAAATGAGCAAAAGAGCACTATCAATCTCAAGTACAAAATACCCATGTATATGCAACTGTGACGGCATGCATAGAGTGCATTTTAAAATTTATTGTTTTTTCCACTTTTTTTCCTAGGGATAGGCTATTTAAAATACCTCAGTTGATTAATTCGAAACTAAACACCGAACTTAGTTGAAAGCTTTCTTCGAGGATTCTTAGAAAACCAAAGGTTTCTTACAAATTAAATTAAAAAAAATTGACTGAAAGTAAGGAGTGACATTAAAACTTAAAACGAACAGAAATTACTTCGTATATGAAAGGGACTGCTTCCTCGTGAACGCCCCGCTCTTTACGCTGAAATTTTTTACTGTTTTAAAAAATAGAGTTAAGAGAAAGAGTCAGACTTTAGCGTGAAGAGTGGGGCGTTGATGAGGAAGCAGCCCCTTTCATATATGAAGTAATTTCTGTTCGTTTCATGTTTTAATGTCACTCCTTACTTTAAGTTAAAAAACACTTGTTTTTATTTAATTTAATTTCTGAACGTTTTTTCATCAATGCATGTTTTGATTTATGCTCTCCGCAGATGAATAATTAAAACAAAATTTGCATATTTATTTTTTTTTTTGCTAAATGACTTTCTCATAGTTTTGATCGAATGATTTTGAGAAAAAAAGGAGCGGGGAAGGAGGTCTAGTTACCCTCCGATTATTTGGTTACCTAAAAAGGCAACTAGAACTTTTAATTTTTTACGAATTTTTTTATTAGTAAAATTATTGATAAAAATTAATTTTATTAGTTAAAGATATACGTAACTTACAAATTAGCTTACGTAATGAACTTCTGTATTCTCATATTTTTATTACATATATGAGGGGGTTCACCCCCTCGTCAGTACCTCGCTCTTCACGCTGAAGCTTAAATTTTGTCTCGATTTCTTAAGAATGACCCCTGAATCACAAAAGCCGTAGAATAAATAGTTGAAATTTCCAAAAATACTTTAGCGTAAAGAGTGAGGTGTTAAGAGGAGGTGAGCCCCTCATATGCATAATAATTTCTGTTCATTTTAAGTTTTAATGCTGCTCCTTACTTTCAGTTGAAAAAACTTTGTCATATTTATTTTTCATTGTTTTTTTAAATAATACTAGAAAATCCTGTGCTCCCTTCACGGAAATTTTCTTCCCCCATGACAAATTCCTCCATGAAAAGTTCCCCCAGCATATCCCTCTCTTCTCAACCCCTGCCCCCAACCAAATGAAAACGCCCCTGAAAACGTCTGTACACTTCCCAATAATCATTACTATATGTAAGCACTGGTCAGTGTTTGTAACTTGTAGCCCCTCCCACGGGGACTGTGGGGGAGTAAGTCGTCCCAAAAGACATAGTTATAAGGATTTTCGACTACGCTGAATAAAATAGGTATCTCAGAATTTCGATCCGGTTACTTTGGGAAAATAATTAGCGTGGGACGGGGGCCTAGGTGCCCTCCGATTTTTTTTGGTCACTTAGAAAGAGCACTAAAACTTTTCATTTCCGTTAGAATGAGCCCTTTTGCAACATTCTAGGACCACTGGGTCGATTCGATCACCCCTGAAAGAAAAAAAAAAAACAAATAAACACGCATCTGTGATCTGCCTTCTGACAAAAAATACAAAATTCCACATTTTGGTAGATAGGAGCTTGAAACTTCTACAGTAGGGTTCTATGACTTTTAGGGGGTTGTTTCCCCCTGTTTTCTAAAATTAAAGCAAATTTTCTCAGGCTCGTAACTTTTGATGGGTAAGACTAAACTTGATGAAGCTTATATATTTAAAATCAGCATTAAAATGCAATTCTTTTGATGTAGCTATTGGTATCAAAATTCCATTTTTTAGAGTTTTGGTCACTATTGAGCCGGGTCGCTCTGTACCACAGTTCGTTATCACGAACTGTTTGATAAAGTTGGAGGACAAGCAATATAAACAAAGGTATTTTATTTCAAATGACAATACAATTAAGTATGTAAATACAAAGAAGGATAGAATGTAAGGAAAATGAATTTTCCCTGTTACCGGTACTAGACGATTAATCTTATAAGTACGGCTCTCGTATTGGAAACCCCCGTGGAACTCTGGGATCAAAGCATCCATAAAGAATCCTTTTAGCTTGGAAAAAACCTTATCGGTCCATAAGCCTGGATCGCGGTCTATCTTTTCAATGTAGAGTCTTTCTGGGTAAAACTCATGAAAAAGCAAGTATCTGGCTGAGCACATTCAAGCTGACATTGTACTTGGTAAAAGTAGTCGTGGCCCCGTTTGAGGTTGACCAGTTCATTCTTTCCAATTTCCATGCAACAGTCCGCCTTAGCCTATTTTCGATTCTTTATCCACTCGCCTATCCCCAAATTTTTCGCAGTTTCGCAGTTGCATACCTCGCTTTGATTTAATCTTCCCCATGATTTCAGCTTTGTGTGCACAACTTTACGGAAGGCTCCTGGCTATTTCTCATTTCTAGGTTTCTTCATTGCATTGAAATAATTTATGAAAATTTCACACTCTATTAACAAGCAGCTGATTATACCAGCTTGTCATTTTGGTCTCTAGGGGGTATTATCGGCGATCTGAAACGATTCTTTGTGGCAACCGACTTGTAAAAATTTCAGGTAGCTGAAAATATTCTAGGGGACTGTTAGAAAACAGGAAAATACATCGAAAAATGGTTCCAATCATCTTACCGGTTATTGTCTTCTGCTCATGATAGTACCGATTTTGTTCCAAAAGCAATATCCTTTATAGAGTACACTTGTGAAAAAGACCTAGACATCTTCTAAGATTTCTAAGCAATTAGAGGAAATAGAGGAAAATCCTTTCAAACATTTTGCAGCATCTTCAAGAAGCTATGGCCTGATATTAAAAGCGGCATCTTCCGCCAATGAATTACTTGAGTACTTTTAAAATATAAATTTTCAATTTAACATGGGATTTTGGAATTCCATCAGTTCACTTAATCACGGCCTTAAGAGAGGAAACCCGAATGCTCATGAAAATTATCGTTTAATAGTGCTTGCCCCTGCTTTAAGTAAGATAAAGGAGAAAATATTAGATACCAGGCTTTCCAGTTAGTTAAATAAAAATAATTTAATACATGAGGAACAAGGAGGTTTCAGGACGGGGTATGGGACGACAGATAGTGTGTTTATTTTAAAGGCATTAATAGATAAATTTAGAAAGGGTATAACTTGTCTTTATGTGGGATTTCTGGATCTCCATAAGGCTTTTGATAGTGTCGACAGAGAGGTTGGCCTTCCCCATTCATTTGTTAGACTGATAATGAGCATGTATACTTGTCTGAGTGGAATTATACAAGTTGGTAATTGGTTTTCGAAGCTCTTTGATATTAGGCGGGGAGTAAAACAGGGCAGCACCCTTTCACCTAAGTTGTTTAATATTTTTATTAATGATGTTGTTAACTTTCTAGAGAATAGATGGACTCCAAAAGTTAGCCTAGGGACTCAAAAACTATCTCTCTTATTATTTGCAGATGATATTGCTTTGGTGGCTAATAAACCGCAAGATCTACAGACACTTTTGAATCTCATAGAAGAATATTTGTAGATAAAAAATTAAGGCTGAATACTGAAAGGAGCGAAGTTGTTATTTTAAAAAAAGGAGTGTTGGGGGAAATGAAAAATATACATTTAAATTTAATAATAAGGAACTATTTATAAGTAAAAGAAAAATTTTTTTAGGCTTTATCTTATTGGTAAATGGAAGCCTAAAGAGTCATTTTGATGAAATAATTAAGAGAGGTAGAGTGGCCATGTCAGCAATATTTAGAAACCCGACGATAAAGGGGATTAAAAACCTAAAAATGCATAAAAGAATATTTAACACAAATATTTTACCCGTGATAGAATATGGAGCAGAGATATGGGATGGAGAAACGGTGCAGCAACTGGAGTCCCTTCAGCTCCAGTACTATAAAAGAGTGTTTGGTCTACATCAGACAACTCATTCACAGATTCTGAAAGGTGATATGGGCCTGTTTTCTTTAAAGCTACGTAGGTAATTTTAATGCTTAGATTCTGGTAGATGTTGACTAAGAGTAATGAAGATAGACTAGTAAGAGCGGCATATGAACAGAAGTTGAAATGTGGTTTAAAAACCTCGCGGCCATCCCAAATTAAATCATTACTAGAAAAAGTAGGAATGCCTTATTTATGGAATAATGATCTTTGTTCTAGTGATGTACCAACATATTTAGAAAGTCAGGTACGATTTATGTTAGAGCGACAGGAAATTCAGCATTAGCAAGGGCTGGTTTTAGATTCTACAACCAACCCTACAACATTATAATCAGGCAAAACCTAGTTTTGGAGAGGAAGTTTATTTTTAATTTAATTTACCGGCTATGATTCTACGTCGTTGGATTCAGCTTAGGGCGAATTGTCTTCCAATCCAGAACATGAAAAAAAAGCTTTCGACAAAAATAAAATGATAGTTGGTCCTGATAGGCGGTATGTATGTCCCCTTTGTAAAGATGATGATGAAGACTTGGATCATTTTCTCCGGAAATGCCCGATGCTCTTGGATTTACGGTAAATTTATTTGCATGGGATTAATTTGATGCTTCCAGGTATTGTACAAAATAGTAACCCAACCACAATATTTCGAGTGGGAGCGTATATAGATAAATCGTTAATAAGAAGAAAAAGTTTTATATGACTAATTTCTTTTGTTGTTAGATTAGGCACTTTTCGCGTTGAATACTGTTTTTTTTTTTGTGTGTGTTTGTAATTTGTACTGTTGTTAATTTCCTTGCTTGTTTGTTATTTATTTATATTTTTGTGTATATATGGCCCATGGGTTTTTGGAATACACTTGTCTATCTATAGAGACCAACCATAGAAAAAGATACAAGAACACAAGGCGTTTGCCATCTCCCAAAAAAGCTAAGAAATTTTAGAAAAAGTTTAGTTCAGTAATATTAAAAAAAAACACGAACCTTCTTTGCTGAAATAGGCTATCTTGAAACCCGCAACCCCCTCCTTGTGCAGGCTTGTCTTTACCTAAAGATGCATATGTGGGTTCTACGGTTGAAAATTATGAAAGCAAGTCTGCCTCTAAATCTTTCTAAAATAAGGGTTCACGAGTCAAATTATGAAAAGCCGCTGTATCGCCCATCATGTCAGGATACAAAGCTAATTGCTTAATGAAACTCGCCCATTGAACAAGACAGGCGCCTTTGTTAAACTTGTAATGAACCCTGTAATTACCTGGCAGTCTTTGTGGGAGCCTTCAACAATGATAGGAATCGGGAAAACTTTATGGCTTATCCATAAGGCGGAGACGGGCGCCAGATCACTTTCTAACCACATTCGATCAGTGTCTTCTTGATGTCTTACTTAGTAGTATCTCCAAATTGTCGCCACCAAAATCAACATCAGTCATCTCGTCAGGATCTGAGATGTTCTTGTTCGAGGAAAATTTTGATTTAGTCTACAAGATAGCCTAGAAGAGAAGTTAGTTATATTTTTACAACTTCCTTGTTGAAAATCCACTAGCTCTGATGAGCGTTTTAAGCAAAATGGGGCTGAAATGTCAATACTCCACTTCTTTTGCACAACTTTATTCCATAGAAAGGCCTAAACACCATAAAAAAAACTCCTAGAGGTAACACACCTTAAAAAAGGAAACTAGAATAACCAATCATTATCACTATTAGGGAGGGGTCGATGTTTCCCCCCAGGAAAATAAGCTGACATTGAAAAATGGTGCCCATTCAAAGGGAACCAATCTTTGATAAACTTTGGTCAATCTTTGTGTTACAATGTCTATTCAAGAGCGTATCAAGAATTTTTGTTCGGGGGGATGAACAGTTTACAAAAAAAAAAAAAATTAAAAACCAATCAACAACTTGCTTGTATGCATCTTTGTTACGTTTTCACGAGTCCGACAAAATTTCCAGAGGGAGGTTCAAACCCTGAAGCTTCCCCCTGGATATGGTCTTGTTCGTTTTATGTACAATCTTTATAGTTTCACCTTCAGAAACAAATCTTCGGCTCAAATGAGGCACAGAGAAAATGCTTTTTGCCTCATATCTTTGCTCAGTTCTGACTTATAAAGTCATAAGGATTTGGCAACGAATTTTTTAAACTCTGAAAAACTTTGATGTGACTCGAAATCTGGCTGAGCCAACGGGAAGGGGCGTAGCACTTTTTATTTGGGGGAGGGCAAGAATTTTATTTGAGCACTACTGAAGAAAAGTTACCATTCACCGAAGAAGCTACTAGGTTAAATTCAAAGTATTACATATTATATAGTAACCAATAAACGGACATTATATAAACATAAAATTAAGTACTGGTGATCAAATTTTTACTAAGATTATCAGCAGTGAGTTGCTGCAGATGACAGTAGTACATTTTTAAAAAGCTTTTGCGTGGGCTAAGGTGAATTTCATATTCATTCAGCTTTTATCAGCAGGCTTCACCAATAATATTGTAGAACTTATCCCCCCTCCACTTCCCCAGCCTCTCATCCCAGCACAGGACGCTCTATCTTACAGCTGAACCAAGCACCATTCTAACAGCCCCATGCATTGTGCTATTCAGTTGCACGCAATTTTCAACCGATTTTGACTGTGTAAGATTAAATTTGTTATGCTAAACTTTTACTATGCGTGATTCATTGAAATATTATTTATGACTTTTTATCAAATTGATTTGATAATGGATTCGCTGCTTTATATTAATAAACAGCATTGAAGTTAGTGGGCCACATAGAGCAAAATCAAAATTAAAGGATAATACCAAGTTTAAAATTTTATTGCAACACAAATCTTATAATATTTCAAAATTAGACGAATGCACATATAAAGATAAACCTATAATGCCCACAGACTTGTTATGAAAATTGTAGTCGTCTGTGTTTTCTCTTTCAATTGCGAACAGTGCAAGTGAATATAATCTTTCTTGCCCCATGGTGATGCGGTAGTACATCTTCAACCATCAAAGGTAAGAAAAAGGTCTTTCACGCGACGCAGAATTCGTAGGAATAGTGAAGTACTGTTTAGATAGATCAAATATCAGAGGAAACCCCGAACATTTTCCAGCCAAAACAGATGCTCTTTCTAAAATGTTTTTGTTTCTAATATCCATAACTCCGTAAAAACGCTGTAGCTGAAACATGCAGCGTTGAAAATCGGGCTTATAGGATTTACACGAAAAGCTTACACTGTCTTTGTTCATTTCGTTTGCACCTAGCATTATGCTTAAGTTGTTCATAAAGTCCAACTGTTGTCTTCTTGCCTACTTTCAATCTCTGCAATGAGAACATTAATAACAGGACGCATCACTGTATTTTTGAAAAACTCTCACACTGTCTCATATGGAACTATTGTACCCCCACCTAAATTCACTGGAACTTTACGTTTCTGGGGCAATTCAGGACCTCTAAAGCCACATTTGTTAGCTAACTGTGAACTGTGAAGGCAATCATAAAGTGCCATATAAGACTCACAATGTGTACTTTTGTTTAAAAAAAACTTACTTTTCTTTTATAATATTTATCTTTAATATCTCAAATATTTAGTGTCTTTTTTATTTAATTTCACGGGTCGAAACAAGAATGACGCGTGGCAAAATACATGGGAAATATATAACTTGGTGGTTATATAAACTATAGTTGAGCTATATAAATTATAGTGGAGCTACAGTCAAAATATATTAATTCCAACTATTCTACATTTTATGAAGTAGGTCTAAGGATGTTTTTTTTTTAACATATTTCCTTCTCAACCGCTTTTATTCTATACTTATAAAAATTTAAAGAGAAGGGCTTTTTTTTCTTTTTTTCCATGAAAATACCAAATGAAAATTTATTTTTGAAATCAAGGGATGGGAAAAATCCAAGAGGTGAATACCCCCTCCCCCGTGATTGGCGCCACCAGAACTAGTTTCAATAGAAACAAAAGCGTAATGCCATTCAATACTCGGGATTTTAGGTTCTCAGATCTCTGTAGGTCTGAGTTCCTTCGGCACTGCTCTATGGGATAGCCTAGACCAAGTATCAAATAATTGCTTAATCTAATTTAAAACGCAACATTAACATACCATAATCTAATTCAGATATTGAACACAGTCGAACTTATTTGTCACTATAATGTATTTCAAGCACTAGACCTGCCACAAAGAGTAAAATTTTCCCTGGTTGATGTTATGCTGAGCTTGTAAAAGACGTAGTTGACATATTTCCTTGATGATAAGACTTCAAAGGCGGTATATTTGTATAAATATTGATGAAGAAGTGCAATTGACCACTATTTTGCGTTTTTTACATTAAAAACGAGCTGAGATTAACTATAAAAATTATCTGGTCGAAGTAAAGAGCAAATATGAAGCTTAAAACGAGCAACACTTTTTAAGTTACTTAATGAATTATTTTTCTTCCAATTATTGGGTGTGGCAAATACCCCCTTACCCCCCCCCCCCCAACAAAGCTACAACCTACAGGAATTGTGTTTTCAAATATTTGTGTCAAAGAAAATGAAACTAAATATCAGAGAATGAGGTAAAAGGAGTTTCGCCAACATTTAGAGACATGTCTTTTATGCAATCTTCTTGGCTGTTAGCCCTAGGAACAAGATAAGAGCAGAGATAATAGCGTGGACTTTTCTTCCTACAGGATGTTTTATGTCCTAGATTCATTTCTGAAAGTAGGAATTACCTTGCTCAGCTACTTTCTAAAGTAGCGAAAACCCTTCACCTAGAACGTCACCAAAAATGCATCAAACAGGGAAATGAGACATGCTCCTCAGTGTAAAGTTTCCTGGCAAAACTCCTGATAACAATCATTGGCGGTTTTAGGCCTGGACCGGGGGCTGTCCCCTGTTTTTCTGGAGTTCTTTTTATTTTACATGTTTATACTTCTATCAAGGTACCTCCCCCAGACTATGAAGCCTAAAACCTCTACTGATAAGAATGCAGTTATAAAGTATTTTAGCCCTCAAATAAAATATTACACTTGCAAGAAACATGCTGGCAAAGAGGGCACAATTTGTTTCTGAAAAATAGTGTGCCGTTAGTGCAAAGAAACGGGCGGTTACCGTGGATAAGAATTATTTTATTTGAGCAGAATATCCTAGGTACTTTTTTTTGCGAATATCCTAGGTACTTTTTGTCAATTTTCTGATAAATCAAGTTTTTATAAAGAACAATACTTAAAATACATAATGCAAGTTGGCAGAAGAGATAGATATTTGTATTTATATTTATTTTAATAATTATTTATTTTAAACTGTTTCAAAACCACTTAAAAGTGAAGCGTAGAATGGAGACTTTCACCCGACACTTTCGGTCCTGATTCTTTTTATATCTTGCCCAGAAAGATATAACAAAACACTGAACGGGAATAAGATTAGTGGCGCACCAACAGGCACAAACAGCTTTTCAGAATTGTATGTCTAATATACACTAGAAGTTTTTTTTTCTATTGTTTCCAATTTTCCTTCCCCCCCAAGCTCAAATACTATTAAATAAAAAAAAAGTTTTTTTTGAAGATAAGGAGCGTCATTATAACATAAACCGAACAGAAAATTTTCCGTATATGAAAGGGCTATGCCCTCCTCAACGTCCCGCTCTTTACGCTAGAGTTTGACTCTTTCTCACAGCTCTACTTTTTGAAACAATAAGAAACTGTTCTAATTTCTGTTCGTGTTAAGTTTTAATATCGCTCCTTACTTTCAGTTAAAAAGCTTTTTTTTTTAATTTAATTTCTAAACGTTTTTAAATTAATGCATATTTTGATTTTAGCTCACTGTACATGAATAATTAAAACGATTTTTGCATATTAATTTTTTTTTTTTTTTTGGCTAAATGGCTTTCTCAAAGTTTCGATCTGACGATTTTGAGAAAAAGGGGTAGGAGAGGGGGCTTAGGTGCTCTTCCATTTTTTGCTTACTTAAAAAAGTCACTAGAACTTTAATTTTATGTACGAACGTTTTTATTTGTAATAAATATGCGTATCTTACGAATTGACTTATGCAACAAACTTCTATATTCGTACATTTTTATTACGTGTATGAAGGGGTTCGCCCCCTTTTCAATACCTCGCTCTTTACACTAAAAATCAAATTTATTTTAATTCTTTAGGAATAACCCTTGAATCAAAAAGGCCGCTTAATTGGAATAAATTACTAAAATAGCTCTTTCGAAATTACTAAAAACACTTTAGCGTAAAGAGAAAGGTAATGAGGAGGGGATGAACCCGATTATATACGTAATAATTTCTGTTCATTTTAAGTTTTAATGTTGCTTCTCACTTTCAGTTGATAAAACTTGCTCTTTTTATTTGTAGGACCAAGATGCGCATATACAATACTTCGGTGGGATCCGTGCTTCTCTACGGAGCCGAAACCTGGCCAGCCACTCGGTCTGTGCTTAGTACCGTGAATATAGCCCAAACAAAACATCTTCACCGCATTGAAGGACTACGCTGGCATGATTTTGTTAGCAACGAGAATCTCTTGGCGTTAACTGTTCAAACGCCCTTCTCTGTCCATCTCACCCAACGAACACTACGCTGGTACGGACATCTCCTTCGCATGCCCCCCGACACTCCCGCACGAACGATTTTTGACTTTGATCCCGTGCTGCACGGTGGGAAACGCCCAAGAGGTCGTCCCCCAACCAGATGAAAGGACACGACAGGTGCCTTCTTAGCCATGGCAAATATTCAGGAGAACGTCCACACCCTTGCAAGAGACCGGTCTAAATGGAGGTCCATGTAGCATCACTCTCGACGCCGGAAGCACTTCGGCAGGAGCAGTAAGTCAAGTAAATCAAATAAATCAACTAGGCCCCCTCCCGCGCTCATTTTTCCCAAAATCACCAGATCAAAATTTTGAGATAACCATTTTGTTCAACATAGTCGAAAAATCTAATGAATATGAGGACGACTTGATCCCCCACAGAACCTGGGGGAAGGGCTGCAAATTATGAACTTTGCCCATTGTTTACATATAGTATTGGTTATTGGGAGGTATACAGACGTTTTCAGGGCGGATTTTTTCTGGTGGTGGGGGGGGGTCGAGTGAGGGGGTTTACGTGGGAGGAGCTTTCCATGGAGGAATTTAGTATGGGCGAAGACAATTTCCATGAAGGGGGCACAGGAGCTCGCAGCATTATTTAACAAAAAAAACAATGAACAAGTTCTTTTCATTACAGTACATTAGCGCTGCCTAAATAAAAAGTGACATGGTTCCAATGTATTGATTTTTTTATTATCTTTTTGTCCAGGCCCCTTCATGTGAAAGGAGTTGTAGAAACTTTAGAGAGGGACTCATTCGATTAAAATTGAAAGGTCCGTGTACTGTTTAAGAGTGAAAAGTGGTTGGAGGGCAGCCATCTCCACTCCACACCATTTTTAGTGTGCCCCTGGGCCAAGATCTGTAAATTGCACAAAATAGCCATTGTTTGCATATAGGTTTTATCATTACGAAATTGGGTTATGTTTGACCCTGGATGTCCAAAAAGGCTAAAGGCATATATATATATATATATATATATATATATATATATATATATATATATATATATATATATATATATATATATATATATATATATATATATATATATATATATATATATATATATATACAGGCCTATATAATGTATCGTCAAAAAGGTTGCATTTGCAACGAACGGCTGAGGATATAAAAATCAGAAGCTAAAAATGCATATTTTTAAACAAATAGGCTAAACAGTTTAAACAAAACGTAATTAGATATAATGATCTAATTTTAATTATATATAATGACCGATTTTTCGTTAGTATTCAAGGTGGTAACAGGGTGGGGGTCAGGATGGCTTTAGGTAAAGAGACCATAAAATTAAGCAGATTTTTGATCATTTATTTGAATGCCAAAATTCTCCTTTCAGCCAAAATTCTACAGTAAAACTATTGCTAAAATTTGTCGCAAAATAGTGTCCAAAATACAAACAGTAAGCCAACATCTTAAGTCTTACGCAGAATTACGAACAAAACTTTAGAAATATTCCTTCTATTAACTAACAACAAAATAAAATCAATTAAAACTAATATAAATTAATTTAGATTAATATTGATTAATTTAGATTAGTATTTAGCTAATAATAATGTGAATTATAAACTAATGTAGATTAATATATAATTTAAATTAATATAATTTAATATTTCTCTAAGAAATAAGGTTTTCAAAGAAAGGGAAAGAGCTATATTAAACCAAAGACGAGCAGAAATAAAGTCAAATAATAATTCGTACTTGATGATCTGAAATTACTATAAATCAGTAAATTAGAGTAATAACGATCGAAGTAACAGAAATTAAAACAAACAGGGGTTCGAAATAGCACCCCCTAACCCTTTTAAAGGCCAGAGTGTTATTTGCGCGTTACTGAAAAAAAAAGTATTTTAAACTTTTTTTTCTTTTATAGCATTAATAAGGAGCGACGCAGCTCAATAGAAACAGAAACTCTTAAAAACAGAATTCTAATATCAATACATACAATATCAAAAGAATCAGATCATTATTCAAAAAATATTAAGGTTTATTAAGTTTAGTGCTACCCATCAAAGGCTACGAGCCTGAGAAAATTTATCAAATTTTCAAAAAGGGGGAAACAACCCTTAAAAATCCAAGAATATGAACGGAAATTGCACCATCAGATTCAAAGCATCATGGAACCTTATTGTAGAAGTTTCAACCTCCAATCTGTAAAATCATTACATTTTCATTTTTTTCCAGAAGAAAGATCACGGATGCGTGTTTATTTTATTTTTGTTTGTTTTGGTTTCCCCAAGAAATATCTTATCGACCCAATGGTCCTTGAATGTTGGGAGATGGCTCATTCGAACAGAAATTAAAAGTTATAGTGCCCTTTTTAAGTGACCAAAAAGACTTTAGCAAAACTATTCCTCCTCCCCCGCCCCTTTTTTCCCAAATTCGTCCGATCAAAATTGGAGATAGTCATTTTGTTCATCACATTTGAAAGAACCAATAAGTATGCCTTTAAACATAACATTATCTCCCCCCAGGCCCCAGGGGAAAGGTCCTTAAGTTATAAAATGTGTATATTGCTGAAGCATAGTATTTGTTATTGGGAAATATACATACATTTTCGGGTTTTCCTGCTGGGGAGTTTTTCCAAGGCGGAATTTTCCATGGGGAGGGAAGTTTTCAGGGGGTGAACTCTTCAGGGAAAAATTTACATTGAAAAAATTTACCATAATTCCTATACAAAATTATATTATATATATGTCTTGCTTTCTCTTTTCCGTCTCAATTTTATGCGCGGATATTTTGAGGGTAATTCTCCGGGATAAATTTTCGTTGGGATTGAATAGTCTAAAGGATAATTTCGTGGGAAGAGGTATTTCTTCATGTAGGTTTAGCCATATTTCCTGGCACTATTTAAAAACTATCAGAAATTAAATAAGAAAACAAGTTTTTTCAACTGAAAGCAAGGAGCAACGTCAAATCTTAAAACAAACAGAAATTACCACGTATATGAAGGGGGTTGTTCTCTCCTCAACATATCACTCTTTAGGCTAAAGTTTAATTGTCCCAATTCTTCAAGAGAGACTCTTGAAACACAAGGATCGTTTAATTAGAACAATAAGAAACTTTTTTAAAAGTACTAAAAAATGTTAGCGTAAAAAGCGAGGTGTTGAGGAGAGAGAAGCCCCCTGCATTTACGTGGTAATTTCTGGTCGTTTAAAGTTTTAATATTGCTCCTTACTTTCAGTTGAAAAAACTTGCCTTGTTTTTTTTTTTATTTAATAACTTTAATAGACCCGGAATCGTCACTATGTATTAAATAGTCAGTCTACTTTCATTAGCTCTTTTCAATAATCATGCTTATTATCGTTATTTCCTTTCTTTTTTGTGATTGGTGTTGATGTTTTGACAAGTAAAAACTACATTGTTCAGAATAAAAATTGTTTTCAGTAAAGTGTGAATGATACTCTGGCCTTTATAAGGTTTATGAGGCGTTAGTCCTACTTCTGTGTATGGTAATACATGTTCATTTTTGTGTCATTTCTCTAAGTTATTCGTTGTTATTTCCTTACGTTTTGGGTCTAATTTATCAACTGATAGTGATTTCTGTTCATTTCAAGTTTGAGTAATTATTTTACTTTTCTTTGGAAAACTTCCTTTTTCAGAAAACTTTTTTTTTTAATTAATATAAAACAAATACAGTGCTTGTCGTGATATTTTGTATTATGAATGTATCATTTCACTAAGAAAGGGAAGTAAATTAACCAGTGAATGGTAAATATATCTTCGATTTGATGTTCCAAAGGAGCCCCCGAATCAATAGTCACCAAAGCATGAAAAAGCTTCTAATAAAATCAATTGATCCCTCAGGAAGTTAGTTATTGCATTTCACTCCATTCCACGACTATTTCCTATCAAACTCAGTGAAGTATTTCAGGAATTCGGGATATTACAGGTGGTTACAACCTGTTTGGAAACATAGACGAGTGAGCACGCGAATTGAAAGGCAAGAAATTTGAAACTATCAGACATTTAAGTAAGACCTCAAACTCTTTCCGTTTTCAGGTCCCTTTATGGCATGTTGATGAAAGAATAGAAATTTGCATTATTTGTTGACAGCATGTGCTGCGTAAAAAATATAGCACTAACAGCTGCAATTTCTGGGGTTAATTCTGTCGAGGGTTCCTTCAGTGACAGTGAGGCTCTGGTGAGCTTGGGGATAGACGATCAGTAAACTAATTTTTGGTAGGAGTCTAACTAAGATAAAATAAAGATTTTGTACGAGTTCATCCTTGTACGCTTGTACGTTTTGTATGCACTTAAACGTACTTGTCCGAATTTGTTCGTTTTCAAGTCCGTTTATGGTATCTTATACTGAAAGAGTAGAAATTTACATCATTTCTTGAGAGCCCCTATTGTGCATAAAAATTCAACACTAACAGCTAAAATTTCCAAGGTTAATTCTTTCGAGGGCTCCTTTACTGACAGTGAAGCTCTATTGAGGCTTAGTGACAGACAATAAATAAAGTAATCTTTGGAAGGGGTCTGACTAAGATAAATTATATAACTTGTGTGACGACTGAAACCATAATAAATTTTATAAAATTATATAAAAATTATGAAAACTTTTGGAATCCATCTATTTGGAATTCTTAGCTTCTCCCAGTGACTGCCAGTCCCTGCTCCCGAAATTGTGAGTCTAAAATATTTTAAAACTTTGTCTTGTATTATAAATATACTGGAAAGTAAATATTTGCCTTGAAAATGGAACATTCTTGAAAGAACAAAGAAACACTTCTCAAAACTTTAAAGGTGACAAAAAGTTTTGGATGAAACTTGCTCATAATGCCTTAAGTATAATATTAATATATTTGTATTATCTGTTTGAAATTCCATATAGTTTATCCTAGGTCTAATTGTATTCCATAACAGCAATTTTCGGAGAATCAAGCTTATCGCTTGAGTTAGCACATTTAATAACATTATCCAATTAATAGTAGAACTTATAAGGGTGTATAATTTCCTTGAGACAATATTCCCGTTTAATAACGGCCTTGTCGATTTTCCGCCTTTGTTACAACGAGCAAACGTTCTTGAACTGTAATTAAATAAAAAAAACGAGTTTTTTTAACTGAAAGTAAGGAGCGACATTAAAACTTAAAACGCACAGAAATTACTTCGTATATGAAAGAGGCTGCTTCCTCATCAACGCCCCGCTCTTGACGCTAAAGTTTGACTCTTTCTCTCAATTCTTCTTTTTAAAACAGTAAAAAACTTTAGCGTAAAGAGCGGGGCGGTGATGAGGAAGCAGCCTCTTTCATATACGAAGTAATTTCTGTGCGTTTTAAGTTTTAATGTCGCTCCTTACTTTCAGTTAAAAAAACTCGTTTTTTTTATTTAATTTCTGAACGTTTTTGAATCAATGCATGTTTTGATTTTGGCTCTCCGCAGAGGAATAATCAAAACGAAATTTGCATATTTTTTTGGGGGGGGCTAAATGGCTTTCTCATAATTTTGATCGAATGATTTTGAGAAAAAAGAGCGGGGGCGAAGCCTAGTTGCCCTCCGATTTTTTGGTTAATTAAAAAGGCAACTAGAACTTTTAATTTTTTACGAATCTTTTTATTGGTAAAAGATTTACGTAACTTATAAATTAGCTTACGTAAAGAACTTTTGTATTCTCATGTTTTTATTACATATATGAGGGGATTCGCCCCATCGTCAGTACTTCGCTCTTTACACTAAAGCTTAAATTTTATCCCAATTCATTAAGAATGACCCCTGAATCACAAAAGCCGTAGAATAAATAGTTGAAATTACTAAAAATACTTTAGTGTAAAGAACTAGGTATCATAAGGAGGTGAGCCCCTTATATGGGTAATAATTTCTGTTTGTTTTAAGTTTTATTGCTGTTCCTTACTTCCAGCTGAAAAAGCTTTTTCACATTTATTTTTTAATTTTTTTTTAAATAATGCTAGTAAATCCTGATCTCCCTTCATGGAAGTTTTCTTCTCCCATGACAAATTCTCGATGGAAACTTCCCCCAGCATATCCCCCTCTTCTCAACCCCTCCCCCCAACCAAAAAAATCCTCCTGAAAACGCCTGTATACTTCCCAATAACCAATACTATATGTAAGCACAGGTCAAAGTTTGTAACTTGTTGCCCCTCCCACAGGGACTGTGGGGGAGTAAGTCGTCCCCAAAGACATACTTATAAGGTTTTTCGACTACGCTGAATAAAATGGCTATCTCAGAATTTTGATCCGTTGACTTTGGGAAAATAATTAGCGTGGGAGGGGGCCTAGGTGCCCTTCAATTTTTTTGGTCACTTAAAAAGGGCACTAGAACTTTTCATTTCCGTTAGAATGAGCCCTCTTGCAACATTCTAGGACAACTGGGTCGATACGATCACCCCTGGGGAAAAAAAAAACAAAAAAACAAAAAAACAAAAAAACAAATAAACACGCATCCGTGATCTGCCTTCTGGCAAAAAATGCAAAATTCCACATTTTTGTAGATAGGAGCTCGAAACTTCTGCAATAGGGTTCTCTGATACGCTGAATCTGATGGTGTGATTTTCGTTAAGATTCTATGACTTTTAGGGGGTGTTTTCCCCTATTTTCTAAAATAACGCAAATTTTCTCAGGCTCGTAACTTTTGATGGGTAAGACTAAACTTGATGAAACTTATATATTTAAAACCAGCATTAAAATGCAATTCTTTTGATATAGCTATTGGTATCAAAATTCCATTTTTTAGAGTTTTGGTTACTATTGAGCCGGGTCGCTCCTTACTACAGTTCGTTACCACGAACTGTTTGAATGTTATTTATCCACAATTTTAACCATACAAAATTTTCGTGACGATTTTACAATTAGTTTCCATACTTGTAAAATCTGTCAACTGGATTACTGGCGATTTTGAGAGTTGAGGGTGCAAGAATAGGTTTGGAAATCAATTTTAAGAAGACTAGGACTTCTGAAAGAGTCACTAAGAGTGGGAATAGGTAAAGTTGAAGAGGTAATGTTGGGTAACGATCAACTGGATAGCTTCACTTACGCAAGTAGTATTATTAGTGAAGATGGCGAATAAAGTGAAGATATTAAAAGTTGAATGACCAAGGCTGATGGCTCATTGACACATTGTTGAAATCCGTCTAGATTTAGCAATCCGTACAGAGATTCCATCCATTTATTTGCTTGAAAAACTCTCTAGCTTTCCGCAACGATTTGGTCAAATCAGGACGGATTCTTGGCAAGGTTTTTAAATGAATAAAAACATGACTATGGAACATCAACATCTCTGTTGATCTGGGCTAAATTTCTTTCTCTTTTTGTCTTTTGTGCCTCCATCGCAGTATAAGGACTGAAGCAAAAGACAACTTAGCAAATAATTTTCCTTAGAGCTTTATCATACAGTTCGTGGTAACGAACTGTAGTAAGGAGCGACCCGGCTCAATAGTAACCGAAACTCTAAAAAATGGAATTTTGATACCAATAGTTACATCAAAAGAATCGCATTTTAATGCTGATTTAATGCTAAATATATAAGTTCATCAAGATAAGTCATACCCATCAAAAGTTACGAGCCTGAGAAAATTTGCCTCATTTTAGAAAATAGGGGGAAACACCCCCTAAAAGTCATACAATCTTAACAAAAATCACACCATCAGATTCAGCGTATCAGAGAACTCTACTGTAGAAGTTTCAAGCTCCTATCTACAAAAATGTGGAATTTCGCATTTTTTGCCAGAGGACAGATCACGGATGCGTGTTTATTTATTTTTTTAATATTTTTTTTTTCCAGGGGTGATCGTATCGACTGAGTGGTCCTAGAATTTCGCAAGAGGGCTCATTCTAACGGAAATTAAAAGTTCTAGTGCCCTTTTTAATTGACCAAAAACACTGGAGGGCACCTACGCCCCCTCCCACGCTCATTTTTCCAAAAAGTCACCGGATCAAAATTCTGATATAGCCATTTTATTCACCATAGTCGAAAAACCTAGGAACCATGTCTTTAGGGATGAAGTTACAAACCCCGCAGTCCCTGTGGGAGGGGCTGCAAGTTACAAACTTTGACCTATGTTTACATATAGTAATGGTTACTGGGAAGTGTACAGACGTTTTCAGGGGGATTTTTTTTGTTTAGGGGGGACATTTGAGGGGGGGAGGTTACGTGGGAGGATATTTCCATGGATAAACTTGTCATGGGGGAAGAGAATTTCAATGAAGGGGGCGCCGGATTTTCTAGCATTATTTGAAAAAACAATGAAAAAATAAATATGAAAAGTTTTTTCTATTGAAAGTCAGGAGCAGCATTAAAACTTAAAACGAACAAAAATTATTACGCATATGAGGGGCTTACCTCCTCGTTATACCTCACTCTTTACGCTAAAGTATTTTTAGTAATTTCAACTATTTATTCTACGGCCTTTGTGATTCAGAGCTCATTCTTAAGGAATTTGGACACAATTTAAGGTTTAGGGTAAAGAGCGAGGTATCGAAGAGGGCTGAACCCCCTCATACACGCAATAAAAACACATGAATATAGAAGTTCGTTACGTAAATTAATTCGTGAGTTACGTATATTTTTTACCAATGAAAACGTTTGTAAAAAATTAAAAGTTGTAGTTGCTTTTTTAAGTAATTAAAAAATTGTAGGGCAACTAGCCCTCCTCCCTTGCTCCTTTTTTCTCAAAATATTCCGATTAATTGCAATTAATTAATATGCAAATTTCGTTTCAATTATTTATGTGTGGAGAGCCAAGATCAAAACATGCATTAATTCAGAAACGTCCAGAAATGAAATAAAAAAAACAAGTTTTTTTAAATGAAAGTAAGGAACAACATTAAAACTTAAAACGGACAGACCGTATATGAAAGGGGCTTTTCCTCCTCAACGCCACGCTCTTTACGCTAAAGTTTCTTACTGTTTTAAAAATAGAGTTAAAAGAAAGAGTCAAACTTTAGCGTAAAGAGCGAGGCGTTGAGGAGGAAAAGCCCCTTTCGTACACGGAATAATTTCATTTCGTTTTAAGTTTTAATGTTGCTCCATACTTTCATTTAAAAAAAAACTTTTTTTTTTTATTTAATTTTCATCAAGACTGATGCCTTTATTTTGAAAACTTTCCCTTTAAAACGTAGCGTTTTCTGAGCCATCATTCAAAAAGATACGGACGGATTTCCGCAATGTGTAAAGGAACAATAAATAAATAAAAACATGACTATGGAACATCAAAATCTATGTTGATCCGGACTAAATTTCTTTCTCTTTTTGTCTTTTGCGCCTCCATCACAGTGTAAGGACTAAAGCGAAAGACAACTTAACCAATAATTTTCTTTAGAACTTTGTCTTCATCAAGGCTGATGCATTTATTTTGAAAACTTTCCCTTAAAACGTAGCGTTTTCTGAGCCATCATTCAAAAAGATAACGGACGAATTTCCGCATGCATTTCCGCAATGTGTAAAGGAGCCACGAGGGTATTTATTATTTATTTTTTTACCGTTGATAAACGTTAGGAAGAACTGGGCGATGATTCTGCGGACCAACATTAGTATAATAGGAGCCACAGAGATGACAATGGTTAAGCATGGTTCTAAAGCGTCGGGTGAATGAGGCAAAACAGGGAGTTCACTATTAGAACCAGCTTGTCCGAAACCCTATATAGAAAACTTATTATCTCTTGGCTTGAACAACAAGGAAAATATATTGGCTTGAAAATCAAGAAAGTGGCTACAACCACGATATTATGCACATAGAGTATCTTTTTTTCTCTTTCTCCCTAGATAGCTTGGAACTGGAACATCGTAGAGAGTTTAATGACTCATTTTAAAGAAAATTTATTTACGTTAAGGATTGGTATAATATTATAAATGAAGACAGTATAGCTGAAATCTAGATAGGAGCCAACCATCCGGGTTGCAGCGGTAGCTAGCCATATAGTGAGAGACTATCACGTCAAACACTAAACAATACAATAGCCCATAACTCCTGAAAATGTCACATCAAGATATAGAGTACACTATTAGAACCACCTTGTTCGAAACCCCCTATATAGGAAACTTACTGTCCCTTAGCTTGAATGATGAGGAAAATATTTTGGCTTGAAAAACGGGATAGAGCGGCACTGGAACATAATAGAAAGCTGTCTACTGGCTAATATTAAAAGAAATTGCTACATCTAGTGCCTTTAGTAATGAAAAAATATAATTTTAAAAATAGAATAATTTACGAAGAACTGCATTTTTAATGTACGAGATTGATGAATGACGTCATAATAGTAGGTTGTTATAATTTCCGGGTTATAGTAGTAGCTAGCAACCCTGTAAGTGGCAATCACATCCCATAGTCAAAAGCAAATTAGCCCATAGCTCCTAAAACTAGAGACTATAAGAATCGCCTTGTCCGCCTGTCCCTTGTGCTCTGCATCGACGTTATATTTTTTTTTTCCATTTTTTTTTGCCTCATCCAGCTCGGCACTTTTCCTGTTTTAGTTCTCAGTTCAGGATTGCTAAAGCTATTTTGTAAACTGCGAAAATATTTTTATGTTGTCTGAGCAATAATTTTCATTTTTTAATTAAAACGAGAAAAATAACTGAAAATTTTAGAATTAATTTCACTTATTAGGTCATATAAGACACATTAAGTGAATCCAATATTTAAAAGATTAAATATTGGGATCCAATATTTAACACACATTAAGTGAATCCAATTATTGTCTTTTATTATTTTATTTTATATATTATTTTACTATTTTATTTGATTTTATTATTTTTATTTCTAAATATTATTAATATTATTAGTTTATTTTATTTCTCAGTTCAGGATAGTTTAAGTTATTATGTAAACTGTAAAAATATTTATGGTGTCTGAGAAATAATTTTAATTTTTAATTAAAAGTGGAAAACACTTGAAAATTTTAAAATTAGTTCTTTTTTTTTGCTCGGCTCTAACTACTCGATACGTCATTTTATGGGAATAATTCTAAACGTTGACAAGAAATAGTCCTGAAGTGAACAAAAGAGAAGAAATCCAGGTTGTGGTGGTTGCTAGCAACCTAATTAGAGACGATCACGCCTCATAGTAAAAAATGAAATAGTCCATAACTCCTAAAACTAGAATCGGATAAAAAAAAAAAACAAAAAAAAACGAAGTATACTATTAGAAACGCCTTGATTGAAACCCTTGGCTTGTTTTAAATTACCGTCCCTTGGCTTGAACAGCAAGGGAAATATATTGGTTTAAAAATCAAGCAAAGTGGCTGAAACCACGATATTCTTCATATAAGGCATCTTTTTTCTTTCCTGTTTTTTTTTCTTATAGTAAAGAACGAACCTCAGCTCATAGTAATTGAAATATTCATTAATAGTAGCAGTTTTAGTTTAAAATAAAATAAATATTTTTTATAAAGGACTTTTAGTTCACAGTCTAGTTGCACAGTCCTTGGTCAAACAGGTTGTGAAACGTAAGTAAGGAGCGACATGGCTCAATAGTAACCAAAACTCTAAAAAACGTAATTTCAATACCAATAAATATATAAAAAAAATTGCTCATTATGCTGGTCTTAGGCTACTAGCCTAAGACAATTTGCCTGATTTTGGAAAAGGGGAAAACACATCCTAAAACTCAGATAATCGTAGTGAAAATCACACCATCAGTATTAGCGCAACAGAGAGCCCTACTGTAGATGCTTCATGCTCTTATCTGCAATAATATGGAATTTTGTATTTTTGCCGGAAGAAAGATCACGGATGCGTGTTTATTTTTTTTCCTAGAGCTGATCGTATCAACCCAGTTGTCCTTGAATATCGGGAAAGAGCTTATTACAGAACGGAAAAACAAGAAGGATTCATATTCGGATAGTCAAGGGGCATGGGCTGTGTAATAATTTTTTCTCCAAATTATTGGGTGGTACCACTTGCCCCCACCAAAACAACGCCCCTGAAGATACAATGGTCCCCAAAGACCATTAAAGACAAAAGGTCCCCAAAGACAAAGACCATTAAGCTGTAAAATTTGCCCATTCTTTACGTACAATATTCGTTATTGGGAAGTATGCATATATTTTTGCGGTTGGGAGGGGAAAATTTTCTGCTGGGGAGTTTTCCACGGGGACAATTTTCCAGGGGGTAAACTTTTCAGGGGAACATTTTCACTGGGGGAATTTTCCAGAATTCTTACACGTAATTATTTTCATATGTCTTGCTTTCTCTTTGCCGACTCAATTTTATGCACGGAGAGGTTAAGAGTAATTGTTCAGGGTAAATTTTCACCAGGCTTGAATTGTCCGTGGATGTTTTTGAACTTTAGTGTGAAGAGCGGGGTGTTGAGGAGGGGGAGACACCCCTCATAAGAATTTATGTTCGTTTTAAGTTTTAATATTGCTCCTTACTTTCAGTTGAAAAAATTTGTTTTTTCATGTAATTTTCCTTTAGGGAAAACCCTTGTACGTATTTTTGTATTTGTATCTTCAAAAAAAAAAATTACACCTTTTTGTAGAAATAACTTATCATGAAAGCACAAATTCACTTAATTTGGGATGAAAGGGCGGGGGCGTATTCGAAAATGTAATATATTGGAGCATGTGGGAAATTCCTTCCAACTTTGAGATTAGGTGGTCTAAATCATGGCCCTGTATCTTTGCCTTAAGTAAAAGGAACTAGGCCTTTTCGCTAAGATGGGATGCTATTAGTAGCCCGAAATTCAAGTAAATTCAGATAAAATCAGTTATTCAACTTGACAAAATTTCTTAAGGATTTTTTTCTGAAGTGGTCTGGTCCTCTAGATTTGAATCAGTAAAGAGCTTTAGTTTGATCTTTTATTTAAGCTACCAAGCGTTCCTTGAATAAAGTTGTCAAAATATTTGATTTCCTTTAGCGCACACTCATCTTTAACTTTTAAAGCTTCGATTTCTGCATTTAAAGATTTTATTTCTTTATTCAAATTATTCAAACATAAATTGACTTCAAATTTCTTAGCCTTGAATGTATTTGATCCCAGGGGCTTTAAAATATTCGGTATTTTTAAAACAAGTCTAATTTCCGTCCGACAGTGTGAAGCTTGAATTTTCTGAGTGGGAAATTCTTTTAGGGGTTTATCGACTTCGATACCATACCAAAGTTTATAATATTTATCGGCTAGTTCTTTTTCCATCTTCCTATGTTTTTCAAAACTTTCCTTTCTTTTATCTTTTTCTTGGTTTAATTTATCTATATTCTGTTTCTTTTCATTTACAGATTTTATTAAATTTAGGATATCCACTTCAGGTTTAAGTGCTTCTTCCTGTATCTGGTTTGTCTTAGGCACTGAACAGTTCTTAACAACAGATGTCTGCCTTTTCGTTCTTTTTTTAGGCCCGCTATTTGCCCGTGTCAATCGCGCTTTCCTTTTACGTGGATATACAGAATGTTTGTCAGCTCCCATTTCACCTTCACAGTCAACTTGCATAGAAACGTTTTGTTTCTTCCGTTTTGTCCTTTGAGACCTTAAATTGGTTGTTGACAAGGCTACTGATTTACGTCGAGTGGTCGTATCAGAAGTAATGACCGAATCATATGCATTTCGGTTAATCATATATTCTGGGTTATAAAGTCCCACTTGCAAGCCTTGGTAAGGTTGTCCCGAACTTAAATTGTAATTAAACCTGGTTAATTCACTAGTGATCCCGTTTGCATCCTTATAGTAATAATTTTGGAAAGAAAAACTGTTAGGGAAGGCATTTGTTCTTGATAATCGGGCACTATTATGTACCTGAAAGTTGTAATATATAGGCCAATTGTTCTGGGGACCGAAGTTCCTGTTATTACCTCTATCTATTGTTCTACCATCGATGCTGGCTCCGTGAAATATGGGTCCATAAGACTCGATTCTTTGGTTATTGCAGCTATTGTCACGACCAAAATTACTAATACGGCTCTCATAACCAAACTGTTTGGCCTGGAAGCCAGTTGAAGCATTGTTTTTTCCGCCTATCATTTCAACAGCCTCTGGAACAGGTTGAGGCATATTTAACTTCAGCTCATCTGGAGGGGAATCAGATAAGCTTCCAAAATTCTCAGGAGGTTGATTTTGTCGAATCTTTCCATGCATATCTTGGCTCTGAAAGCTATCTCTATGTATATTTCCGGAATCTAAATCCAAATAAGTATTTTCTGCTTCGCTTTGCTCAGGAAACTGGTAAAAATTATTAATACCTTCCGTGGTTTGTCCAGTATCATTATAGCCTAATAAATACGTACGTGAGCCATTCATAGGTGGAATAGTATAAACTGCTTTCTCAACTGTGTCGTAATTTGGAGCCTGATATAAAAGTGAGGTTTCGTCAAACACTCCTGCTCTATATCTTTCAGTAGGTCGGGAAAATTGGTCATTAATGTTTAGTCTTTGATCTGAATTCCCATAACCGAATAAATTTGTTGAGTTTGAAAAAACTACAGCTAAATCTCTAGGAACTTCATTGGATAAGCCAATAGATTCCTGAAGATAAATTGGTCTTTTATGGATGTCAACTGGATTATATGACATGTTACAAAATTGGGCACTTTCTTTATAAATAGTCTATATAATGGAGTACAACCTAAAAATAAACAGTTCTTTGTTTTATTTTTGGCTTGAGATTTGGTTACTCCAGCTGTGCTTGCTACAATATAAGAATGTATACCATAAATATTTTGCACTTGGTCTTTTTTAACTTAAAGCGAGGAAACCTTGAGATATATAGTTACATAGAAATCTTAGCATATTATGACGTTATCCCTTTAAGTTCAATTACCATTGATACTACTCAAAATTATATTTACCATTCCTAAATCAGCTTCAAATGGTGACTCTTCCTCGTTTGACAGTTATATTTTTTTCCAAACTCATTTTTTAAATTTTCGGTTGTTGCCCATAAGGGGGCAACCATGATAAATTGATTTCCAAAGAACCTGAAGTGTTTTGGTTCTCTAGTAATAATAATGACACTATTTTAAGATAATTTCTCTAAGGGAAAATATATTGCATTCATGTATATTTAATAAATCGTTCTCTTCTTTCGTAAATCGTTTCCCTTAGTTTTCTGCAAGAACAAAAATAAAGATCAGTAAAAAAAAACTGATTTTTCCAAAAAAATGTCTGCTTACAACCCTTTTGAAAACTGGAAAATTATGAACAACTAGAAACTATCAACTCTTGTGTTCCACGGCTTTAATCGCTAATTGAAGAAATTAATTTAAAAAACTTTTTCCACAAAAGAAGTTTCTCAAAGAAACCTAGAGAGCTACATTGAAACTAAGAGAGAGATTTCTGGTACAGCGTGTTCACACTCTACATACTCACTGTATGTTTAGATTTAATTCAATGTCCCCCAAACATTCCTTGAAAGCTTCATCTTCATGCCTCATGCTTCTACCTCAACCTTCGGTAGTAGCAATAGTTACAATAGTAATAGTAGCAATATTAGCAGCATGCACATAGCAACTCTTGCTTTTACAACATCCCCCGCAACACACGCTGAAAGTTATAAATTTATACCCTAAACAGTTCCTGAGACACTGCTGATACGTCCTTTTGACAACCTACATGCAAATAGTGTGTTTTGACTTGGTTCAACATCTCTCAACATTACCTGAAATTTTCGCCTTAATATACTTAGCTCTAGTAGTTGTAATAGTAATAGCAGCAGTAATAGCAGCAGCAGTTGTAGAAATAGCGCCAATAGTTGTAGTGGCGGTAGTGGTAGTAGTAGTATGCGAACATCGACTTTTGGTTAGTTGAACATCTTCATCTTGCCCTGGAAGTTTCAAATTAATACTCTATGCTGTTCCTAAAACATTGCTGATACGAGCTTCCGACAACTGGTATGCGCACAGTGATTTTAACCTAGTTCAATTTCACCGTCAGTATATCCTGAAAAGTTTCACCTTAATATCTATAGACTTAGAAGTAGCTGCAATTAAAGTAGTAATTGCAGTAACAGTGGTAGTAGTAGTAGTAGTAGTAGTAGTAGTAGTAGTAGTAGTAGTAGTAGTAGTAGTAGTAGTAGTAGTAGTAGTAGTAGTAGTAGTAGTAGTAGTAGTAGTAGTAGTAGTAGTAGTAGTAGTAGTAGTAGTTGTAGTAGTAGTAGTAGTAGTAGTAGTAGTAGCTGTAGTAGCAGTTTCCTGAAAGTTCCAACTTAATACCCCAAATCATTCCCAAGATACGTTTTTAGTATTTAAAGTATACATAATAATTCTCAGAAAAGGTATTTTTTTTTTCTGACTTAGATACAGAGACACAAAGAAGTCAATATGAGTATCTTTTAAAATAGGTTATTGAATATGTATTTTTACTTCATCCCTCTCTTAAAAATTCCCTAAAAAGATCTGCAGTTTTGTCAAACAATTCGTGGTAACGAGTAAGGCGCGACCCAGCTCAATAGTAACCGAAACTCTAAAAACGGAATTTTAATATTAATAGCTACATCAAAAGAATTGCATTTTAATGCTGATTTTAAATATATAAATTTCATCAAGTTTAGTCTTACCCGTCAAAAGTTACGAGCCTGAGAAAATGTACCTTATTTTAGAAAATAGGGGGAAACACCCCCTAAAAGTCACAGTATCTTAACAAAAATCACACCATCAGATTCAGCATATCAGAGAATTCTGTTATAAGTTTCAAGCTCCTATCTACAAAAATGTGGAATTTTGAGTTGTTTTTTTTTTGCCAGAAAACAGATCACGGATGCGTGTTTATTTGTTTGTTTCTTTGTTTCTTTTTGTTTTTTTCAGGGGTGATCGTATCGACCCAGCGGTTCTAGAATGTCGTGAGAGGGATCATTATAGCAGAAATTAACCGTTTATTAAATTAACAGGCATTTAACAGGGTTATGTGGGAGGATCTTTCCAATGAGGAATTTTTATGAGGGAAGAGAATTTCCATGAAGGGGGTGCAGGATTTTCTAGCACTATTTAAAAAAAAATAGGAAATAAATATTTTTTTTCAGTTGGAAGTAATAAGCAGCATTGAAACTTAAAACTAACATAAAATATTACACATATAAGGGGGTTCGTCTCCTCCACAATACCATGCTCTTTACGCTAAAGTATTTTTAGTACTTTAGACTATTTATTCCACGGCCTTTGTGACTCAGGGGTAATTCTTATATATTGGGACAAAATTCAACCTTTAGTATAAAGAGCAAGGTATTGACGAGTGGGCGAACCTCCTCATATATCTATACGTAATAAAAATTCACAAATATAGAAGTTCGTTGCGTAAGTTAATTGGTAAGGTACATGTGTTTATTACTAACAAAAACGTTCGCAAAAAAATCAAAAAAAAATCTAGTTGTGTTTTTAAGTAACAAAAAAATTCGAGGGCAACTTGGCCTCCTCCTCACTGTTTTTTTTTTATTAAAATCGTCCGATCAAGACTATGAGAAAGCCATTTAGCAAAAAAGAAAATTAATATGCAAATTTGGTTTTTCATGTGCGGTGAGCCAAAATCAGAACAAACATTAATTCAAAAACATTCAGAAATTGAATAAAAAAACAAGTTTTTTTTAACTGCAAGTAGGAGCGACATTAAAACTTAAAACGAACAGAAATTATTCCGTATATGTAAGGGGTTGTCCCCTCTTCAACGCCTCGCTCTTTATGCTAAAGTTTTTAATAGTTTTAAAAAGCAGAGTTGTAACAAAGAGTCAAACTTCAGCATAAAGAGCAGGGCGTGGAGGAGGGACAACCTCTTTCATATACGGGATAATTTCTGTTCGTTTTAAGTGTTAATGTCTCTCCTTTATAGCAGTTAAAAAAAAACTTGTTTTTTTTTATTTAATCACATAAAGTGTCGAAGAGCTATGATATTGTCAGTATTTTGGAGGAGTTGCACATATAAAAAAAAATCAACTATTTATGAGTTATTGTGCTACATAAAGCATATAAAGATTTTAGAAGCCTGCAGGACATCAAAGAATTTAAAATATCCTGTTAATATAATTTCAAAAAATTCGTATTAATGCAATTTTTCTTCCACAATTGTAGATTTCTACAATGAAACATACCATCATATCTGAAAAAACAACCTCTCAAAAATTGCGTGTGTTGTACCATTTTCTATATGAAGATGCAGTTTTTGCCAAAAATTGCACTTTCATTTTGATATTTTAATTTGTCACTTAAAAAAGGATTAGATTTTGTGATTTATTTTCAAAAGAGCTCTCTCCAATCATTATATGACCACTGGTTTGTTACGATCAGCACTGAGGAAAAGGGCGACACATCGCTGCTTCCCATGCGGAAAAGGGATTTTCCTTGTTGTTCAAGATGTGGGGCTGTTGCTCTCTTAGACAGGGTCTTGTCAATTGTGATCCAATGGTGCGGTTTTTATTTCGGTCTGATACCTTTTTGGAAGGGTTTCAGGCTTATTTTTTATTTACCTTGAATTCGTTTTCCCGATAAGCTTTTACCATTAAAATTAGCTGAAATAACAGTCGCCATTCCCGAACCAGCTTCAAGTGGTGATTTTTCCTCTCTTAATTATTTTGTTTTTCATAAAACGCCTTTTTAAACTCTCGGTTAGACTACTATTTGGTGTGGTTCACTCTTTGCCGGGTTGCAGCCACGGCTGCAACCCGATAGAACCCAAAAGAACCCAAAGATAATCAGGATGTATCTAACTTTAGCTACATAATTATGTTAACTATGTAATGCAAGACCTGTTGTCAAATATGCTATATACTGCTGTACTATATTATTCATTCTATATTATATTATATTCTATGTTATATTATTTATTCTATGTACTATATATTATTAATTCAACACAATTTATATACAGCTTTTCTATAGTTTTCGGTCGATAAACTCTCTCAGAACTTTTATTTTGGCCCTGTTTGATCAAAACTGTGTTTTCTGACAGACTGGAAATATTGCTAGTTTCCAAATACACCGTATTCCAATATTCTACGGCCACTGGTTTGATACGACCACACTCGATGAAGAAACGGAATAAAAAAAAAAATGAAAACACATCAGTACTACCCATGCAAAAATGTGATTTTCCTCCTTGTTCAAGATAGGGGACTTTAAGTCTCTAGTTTAGTGTGTTCAACAATGGCAATTTCAATACTGTACTTTTTGCGATTTGACGCCTCATTTGAGGGATTCCAGCTCTTCTCTGAGATTAAATGAAAAAAAGTTTTTTTTTTAAGTAAAAGAAAGGAGCGACATTAAAACTTAAGACGAACAGAAATTACTCCGTGTATGAAAGGGGCTGTTCCCTCATCAACGCAGTCTTTACACTAAAGTTTGACCCTTTCTCTCAATTCTACTTTATAAAGCAGTAAAAAACTTTAGCGTAAAGAGTGGGGTGTTAAAGAGGGAACACCCCTTTTATACACGGAGCAATCTCTGTTCGTTTTAAGTTTTAATGTCGCTCCTTACAATCACTTAAAAAAACTTGTTTTTTTATTTAATTTCTGAACGTTTTTGAATTAACGCATGTTTTGATTTCGGCTCTCTGCAAATGAATGATTAAAACAAAATTTGCATATATATTCTTTTGCTAAATAGCTTTTTCTTAGTTTTGATCGAACGAAAAGTGGTGGGGGAGGAGGCCTAGATGTCCTCCAATTTTTCAGGTTACTTGACAAGGTAACTAGAACTTTTAATTTTTAACGAACGTTTCTATTAGTAAAAAGTATACGTAGTTTGCGAATTAACTTTCGTAACAAACTTCTATATTCGTATATTTTTACTATTTACATGAGAGGGTTTGCCCCCTCGTTAATACCTCGCTCTTTACACTAAAGCTTAAATTGTGTCCCAATTCTTTAAGAATGACCCCTGATCACAAAGGCCGTTGAATAAATAGTTGAAATTACTAAAAATAGTTTAGCGTAAAGAGCGAGGTATTTAGGAGATGACCCTCTCATGTCCGTAATAATCTCTGTTCATTTTAAGTTTTGATGCTGCTCCCTACCTTCAGTTGAATAAACTTTTCATACTTTTATTGTTTTTATTTTTAGTAATTCTAAGAAATCCTGCGCCCCCTTCATGGAATTTCTCTTCCCCATGACAAATTCCTTCAAGGAACGATCCTCTAGCGTAGCCCCCTCCCTCAAACCTCACCCACCAACAAAAAATCCCCTGAAAACGTCTGTACACTTCCCAATAATCATTACTGTATGTAAACACTGTTCAAAGTTTGTAACCTGCAGCCCCTCCCCCCGGACTCTGGGGGAGTAAGTCATCCCCAAAAACATAGCTATTGGGTTTCTCGACTCTGCTGAACAAAATGGCTATCTCGAAATTTTGACCCGTTGATTTTGGGTAAAAATGAGCGTGGGAGGGGACCTATGTACCCTCCAAATTGTGGTTACTTAAAAAGGGCACTAGAACTTTTAATTTCCGTTAGAATGAGCCATCTCAGGACATTCTAAGACCACTTGGTCGATACGATCATCCTGGGAAAAAAAACAAATAAACACGTACCCGTGAATGGTCTTCAGGCAAAAAATGCGAAGTTTCACATTTTCGTAGATAGGAGCTGGAAACTCACACCGTAGGGGTCTCATACGCTGGATGCGATGGTGTGGTGTTCGTGTTCGAAGCTTAAAACTTCTACAGTAGAATTGCTTGGGGGCTTAGGGGGGACTAGCTGACACTCATCGTGTTACTATGGTGCGTAGCGCCACAGCAACGCGTGGTAGGGAACGGACAAGGTATATGCTACCTCAGTATGAGACTTCTCTGGCCTCTATAGGTGATTCATGTAAACCATTAGTACCGTCCCACCAAAGATTTTGGAGTGAACATGAGTGATAGTTAATCAAACAAATTATATTTATGATTACGAGGGTAGTTTTTTTCACCTGATTTCTCTTCTAAATTGTCCCTAAATAGGTAATACCTAGTTTGAATCTGATTTTTCATATTTGAATCCTGCGCCTAGACATTTTTTTTTTTTTAGACAAGGAGATAAAAGACAATTTTTCTTACACAAAGAAACTTGTGAAAATCCATCAAAATCTATTTATATGCATTTTTGTAAGATTTTTACGGGTTAGACAGAAATTGGGGGGGGGGGTCAACCTCAACTGTCTTATACCTGTTCAGTGGAATTTATTTTTGGGAGGAGGGGGGGGGTAAACAAAGACATTTGTCAAAATTCTATGACATTTGACAGAAAAGTTATTGTACAAAAATATTTATTTTGAACCTGGCTATGTAGAAATTTATTAAATGTATTTTCGCCAAAAAATTAAATTGGGATCATCTTCCTGCTCACAACAAAAGAAGGTGCATACTGTTTTCGTATTTTTAAAAGGAAGCTACAGAATGGTTTCTAAACTTTTTGCAGGAATTTTATTTCTTAGGAATTAAGAACACAAAGTCTTTAGAATTTACTATTATGTAGTAGTGCCAATTCACAAAGAGGTAAGGTAATGGCAAGGAATTCTTAGATTTTTAAATGAAGACAAAAAACCACAGGTGTTTTTAAAAATCGAAGGAGACAGGCCTTTCAATTTCTAGCGAGGTTATAATAAAGGTATTTTTCAAAATCCAAAGAAGCATTTGCCACCCCCCCCCCTTCATATGGCCCCAATTGTTGCTGCAGTTGAATAAATAGATTCATTTTGTAATGTAGTGCCTAAAATTATGCTTGGCAGTATAGGCACACATTCTCCCTGTGAAAAATGCCCACAAAAAAGTCTGTATGCTTCCCAATAACAAATACTATATGTAAACAGTGAGTGAATTTCATAATTTTAAACTTTTTTCCCAGGGCCTGCGGACGGGGTCATGTCATCCCCAGAGGTATTGGACCTTTCAACTATGCAAAACAAAATGGATGTCTCAATATTTTGATGGCCATTGTTCTAATCAATATTTTGATGGCCATCTTCTAAGGCCATTGTTTTGGCAAGATCACCCGGTAAAAAAAAAAAAATCAGCATGCATCCATGATCTTCCTTGTGGCAAAAAAAGAACACAGAGTTCTACGTTTTAATAGATGGGAGCTTGCAAGGTTTCAGTCATTTCGCGTAAATTGAAGTGTTATTGGGCTAGTTAGTTTAGCTGATTTTTCAGTAGGCGTATATTTGAGTTTATGTGTAAAGATAGGTGTAAAAACAATTATAAATGTCCGACTATTATCGAAGAAACAGCACACGCATGAGGTGTTGGAGTCGGGTCCCCTCCAGAGCCAAAGTATTATCCTATAATTTCCATTTATTTGCCTGTCTTTATTTTGAAGAATCCCCCTCCCTTCAAATAAATATATGCGTACGTGTTTGGACTCCAGTAATTTATTATCATCAAAGCTTATTAAATTATAGTTGGGATAAATGCAGAAGAATGTGTTTATATTCGGCAATTTGTCATTCTAGACCCGTGCCGAGATGAGAGGAAATCATGATAAAGACTAATCTTTATTTAATATGCTACCGGAGGTTCTCGGTACAGGGGGCCTGAGTTTCACTCATGCTGTGATTTGATCGACTGTGGTATTTGAATTCATTATAGATGTTCATATACAGTTTAATTGGTTATTAAATATTTAGCTTTTTCATCTATCAAATGCTAATTAATTGATTGACGTCTGGCTAAAATCAGATAGCTTTTATGTTGTTTAATTTGGTTTCAATCTTCCAAAAACTCTTTCAGTTTTAATGTTTGTTTTAGACAATAATTGCTGCTTTGATCCTATTTTTTAAGTCTCATTATATAAAGTAATTCACTATATGTCATAAATTTTTAACATTAAACTATTCCTCTGCTTAACCCTGATGGACGCTTAAATTCATCGGAAAAAACAAACAATAAAATTTTTGCAAGCCCTGATTTACATTTCAGTCTTGCTTTAGAACGCTTGAGAACTCAAATGAAATAAACCAAATCTGAGCTGACCACAGGCGTACTATATAGACGAGGAGGAGGCAAAGTTGCATTCTAAGGTTTATCCCCCCCCTAGATTTGGAAAGTTTCCTTTTTTAGTGTTTTCAAAACAATATGAAAATACATTATCTCAGTATAAGGGTGTTGCCACCCCTCAATCACTTGCTCTCCACCTTAAAGTTTTAAAATTTTTCACGTGACAATTAGAGAGTGAAAGATCCTACTCAAATATTATAGTTTGTAACCGAAAAATTCTGGTCAGCTAGCTACATTTGTTGAGTTCTAACAGATTGTGAAACACAGGTTAACCTTAGCGTCACGAGAAGGGAAGGGTTGATGAGGTAGCAGCCCCTCTCATGTTTAAAACCGTTAATTTTCACTTCTAATTCTAATATCGTTTAATTTTCATTAAAAAAATTTCCTTTAAATATTTGTTCTGTATGCAATATGTAAGGCGTGTTAATTTCGCATGAAACGGTCCACAACGTCAATCTCCCCCCTCTATGATATATTTTCGCTTTTCTTTTCCAGTCACAATGTTTCAATATTAGATGTCGCATTAATACGATAGTATAAAATTTGCTTATAAAAGATTTTTCTTGTCTCTTAGATCGGCAGTGCGCAATTAAAAGAATTTTCTAATGAACCATCTGTGTGTTCTCCAACCATTAAAATCACCCATAAATTTAATCAATTTATTTTATTTACTGGACGGACATTCTGTAAGTCAAATTTTCCGAGAATGGAACGGATGTTCCGAGCAAAATTCTCTGAGGGGGGGGGGGTCTGAAATGATTTGCAGGTTAAAAAAAAGTATAACTTAATTGTAAGCAAAGAGCAAATCCTGGTAATAATAAGCAAAACTCTTAAGAAGGAATTTAATAGCAGTTCATACAATAACAGAATTTTCGTTTCATATTATTTGCCAATAGGTATATATAAATATATATATATATATATATATATATATATATATATATATATATATATATATATATTATATATATATATATATATATATATATATATATATATATGTATATATGTATATATATATATAATATATATAATATATATATATATATATATATATATATATATATATATATATATATATATATATATATATATATATATATATATATATATATATATTTTACTGAAGACGCCCTTGGACATAAGGGCCAAAATATTCACTGAATTGAATTCCCTGTTTTGAAAAAAGTTCTCTATTGTTTCTAAGTTGTGTTTGCTAGGTTATAAATTACTATTTTTTCAAGGTTGGTAAGTTCGCTTGCTGCACTTAGCTTACAGTTCGTGGTAGCAAACTGCAAGCAAAGAGCAACTCATGGTAATAGTAAGCAAAACTCTAAAGAAGGAATTTAATAGCAGTCCATACGTTAAGAGAATTTTCGTTTCACATTATATGCCACTAGGTAAAATTGATTGAGTTTAAATTTAATGAGCTTTGAAATGATTGAGCAAAATTAATTGAGCTACCTATGGGAGTACCTTTATCCGGGCTACTGGCAGTATTGCAGTATTTCGTATTTCCGGATATATTTAGGATTAAACCTCTTGTACAGAGTTGTCAGACGTATTGAATTTTATGGTGCAAGATCAAACCTCTTTTCGAGCTGTTTTTTTTTTTTTTTTTTTAAATTAAATGTTCTTGTCCAAATAAATTTTGAACATTAACTTCAAACATAATATTTTTTTCATTTTCTATTGACAAATGTTACTTCTTACTTTTGGTTCATTATCATGGCGTTTTTATGTACTACAATTTTTCTTTTTTCATTTTAAATCCAAAAATAAAAACTACTCTTAATAATACTTTTCTTTTCACTCTTCTGTAGAGTTAAGAATATATAAAATACGCTCCTTGTTCTCGACCAGAAAATTTACTCCTTCCTTCAATCACTACTTTGTTATTTAATTATGTATTGTAAGGTCTTTTTAAGAGATTTGATTCGTTTTGACGTTCATTTTATAAATAGCCGTTATAAATATTCTCTGCGTAACAATATGGAGCAAACAACAGCGACTAGACTTGCAATTACGATAGTGATAAGATTTGTGAAAGACACGCTAATTAAGAAATGCACACTAATTCTAGCTAGTCTCACATAGGGGCTTAATATTTCGGCTACACTGTCTTCTAAATGTCAATAAATGGTTTTGAAAGGTTAACTCCGCATGGAGGCCACTGCAATTCAATATGCAGCTAAAAAAAACGCTTGTATCGAATAAATTAGCATAGTTGTTTCTCCGCGCAGAGAGAGTGAATTTCAATCAGGGTTTTTTCTTGCGTTTTAAACACAGACAAATAAAAGAGCAATATAAAAACAATACTTGTCTATTATCTAAAACACACTCGAGAAGTGAAGTTTAGTTAATGGCAATGGAAAAAATATGATGAAAATAGAATAGGGTAATTTATTAGCAGAGTTGTGAAAACTACAACTGGGAACTATGCTCCCAGAACGCAGTGTTACAGTTCCAAAAATATTGCTTCTTGTAAGAGTAAAAAGTCATGGTGTGTCCATTAACACAGTGTTTTGTTTTGGGCAACAACCCCTTATCCTGGAAAAATATTATTGCCTATATTGGAAAAATTTGGTGTTTGGCAAATCCCAAATCTTAATTTGAACATCCATGGTGAGACACTATATTCTATTATTGCTCAAAGGAAACCTACCCGTGTACTCAAGAATTGCCTTAATAATGAACTAAAATGAACTAGGTTAAGAATCGTGTTAATAATGAACTTTTCATTGTCTTTGGGACAGACAGCCAACGCCTAAGGTCCCAATTTAATAATTCACAAATGATCTTTACAATTTTTCTAATATAGTATCCTTCTTTCATTAGATTTTATTTTCCCCAAACTTCACTTCTCAAGTGTGTTTTATATAATAGACAAGTACCAATAAAACAAATAATAAATCACATATGCACAATAATTATATACAAGACACATTTACTGTAAATTAAATAAAAAAATAAGTTTTTTAACTGGAAATAAGGAGCGGCATTAGCTCTGCGCTAAAGTTTGACTCTTTCTCTCATATATACTTTTTAAAACAGTGAAAAACTTTAGCGTAAAGAGCGGGACGTTGAGGAGGGAACAGCCCCTTTCATATACGGAGTAATTTCTGTTCGTTTTAATTTTTAAAGTCGCTTCTTACTTTCAGTTAAAAAAAAAAACTTGGTTTTTTATATTTAATTTCTGAACGTTTTTGAATTAATGCAATGTTTTGATTTTGGCTCTCCGCACGTGAATACTTAGAACGAAATTTGCATTTTTTTTTTTTTTTTTTTTTTTTTTTTGGCCAAATGACTTTTTCTTAGTTTTGATCGGACGATTTTGATAAAAAAGAAGAAGGAGAGGAGACTTAGTTGCCCTTCAATCTTTTGGTTACTTAAAAAGGAAACTAGAACTTTTAATTTCTTGCGAACGTTTTTATTAATAAATTAAATAAAAAAAACAAGTTTTTTTAACTGAAAGTAAGGAGCAAAATTAAAGCTTAAAACGTACAGAAATTACTTCGTATATGAAAGGGGCTGCTTCCTCGCCAACATCCCGCTCTCGACGCTAAAGTTTGACTCTTTCTCTCAACTCTTCTTTTTAAAACAGTAAAAAACTTTAGCGTAAAGAGCGGGATGTTGGTGAGGAAGCAGCCCCTTCCATATACGAAGTAATTACTGTTCGTTTTAAGTTTTAATTTTGCTCCTTACTTTCAGTTAAAAAAACTTTTTTTTTTATTTAATTTCTGAACGTTTTTCAATCAATGCATGTTTTGATTTTGGCTCTCCGCAGAGGAATAATTTAGCATAACGAAAATATACTCTACGAACATATAGTTTCTGAGGTTCAGTAAAAAACTGCCAAACCAGACAAAGAGAAAGGAGATGACGTACAACTAGGCTATTATAAATTTTCGCAAGATTTAATTTATCAATGTGTTTAATATTAGATACTTTTTTGCTAAATGACTTTCTCATAATTTTGATTGAATGATTTTGAGAAAAAAGAGCGGGGGAGGAAGCCTAGTTGCCCTTCGATTTTTTGGTTAATTAAGATAAAGGCAACTAGAACTTTTAATTTTTTACGAATCCTTTTTTTTAGTAAAAGATATACATAACTTATAAATTAGCTTACGTAAAGAAGTTTTGTATTCTCATGTTTTTATTACATATATGAGGGGGTTCGCCCCCTCGTCAGTACCTCGCTCTTTACACTAAAGCTTAGATTTTGTCCCAATTCATTAAGAATGACCCCTGAATCACCAAAGCCGTAAAATAAATAGTTGAAATTACTAAAAATACTTTAGCGTAAAGATCGGGGTATTAGGAGGAGGTGAGCTCCTCATATGGGTAATAATTTCCGTTCGTTTTAAGTTTTAATGCTGCTCTTTACTTCCAGCTGAAAAAAACTTTTTCATATTTCTTTTTTCATTGTTTTTTTAATAATGCTAGTAAATCCTGCACTCCCTTCATGGAAATTTTCTTCTACCATGACAAATTCCTTGATGGAAAGCTCCCCCAGCCTATCCCCCTATTCTCAACCCCTCCCCCCAACCAAAAAATCCTACTGAAAACGCCTACACACTTCCCAATAACCATTACTATATGTAAGCACTGGTCAAATTTTGTAACTTGTAGCCCCTCCCCCAGGGACTGTGGGGGAGTAAGTCATCCCAAAGACATAGTTTTTATGGTTTTTGACTATGCTGAACAAAATGGCTATCTCAAAATTTTGATCCGTTGACTTTAGGAAAAACATGAGCGTGGGAGGGGGCCTAGATGCCCTCCAATTTTTTGGTCAATTAAAAAGGGCACTAGAACTTTTCATTTCCGTTAGAATGAGCCCTCTTGCTACATTCTAGGACCACTTGGTCGATACGATGACCCCTGGGAAAAAAAATAACAAAAACAAAAAAAAAAAAACAAATAAACACGCACCCGTGATTTGTCTTCTGGCAAAAAATACAAAATTCAATATTTTTGTAGATAGGAGCTTGAAACTTCTACAGTAGGATTCTCTGAGACGCTGAATCTGATGGTGTCATTTTCGTTAAGATCCTACGACTTTTAGGGGGTGTTTCCCCCTATTTTCCTAAATAAGGCTAATTTTCTCAGGCTCGTAACTTTTGATGGGTACGACTGAACTTGATGAAACTTATATAGTTAAAATCAGCATTAAAATGCGATTCTTTTGATGTAGCTATTGATATCAAAATTCAATTTTTTAGAGTTTTGGTTACTATTGAGCCGGATCGCTCCTTAGTACAGTTCGTTACCATGAACTGTTTGATGATATACGTAAATTCGGGATTAACTTCTGCAAACTTCTACATTCGTATATTTTTATTACGTATATAAGGGGGTTTGCCCCATCTTTAATGCCTTGCTCTTTAAACTAAAACTTAAATTTTGTCCCAATTTTTAAGAATGACCACTGAATCACAAAGGCCGTAGAACTAATAGTTGAAAATACTAAAAATACTTTATCGTAAAGAGCAGGTATTTAGGAGGAGATGAACCCCTCATATGCGTAACAATTTCCGTTCGTTTTCTTTTAATGCTGCTCCTTACTTTCAGCTGAAAAAGCTTTTTCGTATTTATCTTTTTATTGTTTTTCGTTTTAAATAATATCAGAAAATCTCATGAAGTCTCCTCATTGAAATTCTATCTTCCCATGACAAATTTCTCCTTACCCGTGATCGGTCTTCTGGCAAAAAATACGAAATTCCACATTTTTGTAGATAAGAGCTTGAAAATTGTACAGTAGAGTTCTCTGATACGCTGAATGCGATGGTGTGATTTTCGTTAAGATTCTATGACTTTAAGGAGTGTTTCTCCCTATTTTCCAAAATAAGGCAAATTTTCTCAGGCTCTGAAGTTTTGATAAATAAGACTAAATTTGATGAAAGTTATATATTTCAAATCAGCTTAAAATTTGGATTCTTTTGGTGTATCTATTAGTATCAAAATCCCATTTTTTAAAGTTCCGTTTAATGTTGAGCCGGATCGCTCCTTACTACAATCATTAAGGTGTTTCTTTCCACATATGCTTAGCTATATCGAGGAATAATTCTATTGCTCGAGGGAAAAAAAAAACTCTGAACAGTTTGCTTCATTTCAATCTTTTTCCTCACTATTGTCTAATATCTGTTTATAAGGAGACAAGGAATGCTTGGCATCTCAATAAGCTGAACAAATGGAACCGCTAAGAAGGATTGTGATATCCCCTTACTTTATTGATGAATCTTAGTGCCCTTAAAAGTAGTCATAAAACTGTCAAATATCCCTCTTTTACAAGTTATTGTTTTCAAAGATTAACAGGTTATTACGTCGAGATTATACAATCTACTTGAACAAAAACTGGAGAGGCTGAAAGATTTTCTTTTTGGGATAGAAAAGTGAAATATAAAGCGCAATCTTACCCAAGATTTGTTACTTTTAAAAGGTGCAACTAGCAAAGTTTTCAGGTTTCCAAAAAAGTTTTCGGGTTACTAATTTTCGGGTTTCCAAAGAGTACCTCCAAAGGATTTTTTTTCTATTTCAGGAAGGAACGAATAAAGAAAAGCTCAGTTTCTAAGAATAAGATCCTTTCTCTACTTTCAGACATTTTAGAGGGTAGGATATACCCTAAGGATCGGCGTTTTTTGGGAGGGGGGGATGCGATTCTCTAAAACTTGTTCCAATTTCACTTGTAGATTCTCAATAAGTCTTTTAAATGTGGATATTCTTAAATGGGATGTTATGCATCTAGGGTAATTTGCTTGAAGGAGGCGGGCTAAAGCCCCAAATTCATGTTTGAAGGGGGCAAAGTTTTTTTTCTGAATCTAAATGGGCAATTCGTTATTTTTCAACTTTATCAATGAAAGTACCAAAAAGGGCATTTTTCAATACGAAAAAAAGGTGCTGCAAAATCGAGGTGCGGGGAAAATTATTCCCCCATTCGCCCATCTGTCAAATATTATTGCCAAGCTGACTGATCAACCCTTAGCGTAGAAAAGTATGTAGGTAGTGTGAAAACTGCTTTAGAGAGGTTTGGACCACTTGAATTTTGAAAATTCCTCGAAAAAAAAACGACAGCAAAGCTGTCAATGTTGGAAAAGATAGTTTGCGAAAAATAGTTTTTTAACTATAATGGAAAAGACTGTTAGTTGACTAACTTATAGAGAGAAAGTAAAAAAAGAGAAAGTCCATTCAACCAGAAATGCAAAACCTATCTTGCAAATGGCTCAGTAAAACGAAGGATGTGCACAAAATTATGATATTTTGTTTTTTAAAGAAAACTACTCTACTGTAACGACTTCAAGGGGGTGTGATCGGGCTAGTCTCTTCTATTAAAAGTTATTTTTTATTTTCGTTTTTCTGCAATTTCCAAGGATTAGCATGCTATGAAATTAATTCGGATTATCTTGCAACTTGACGCAGTTAGAGTTACTCAATGCTATTTATTATCGCTTATCAATATGTAATATTGATTACAATGTCAATAGGCCCATATTTTGCTAAATATGAACATCTAATATAAAAAATAAAGAAAAAAGACA